>NW_027186473.1:11433497-11465335 GCF_028583685.1 Petaurus breviceps papuanus
TCTGTCTCTCTCTCTCTCTCTCTCTCTCTCTCTCTCTCTCTCTCTCTCTCTCTCTCTTTCTCTCTCTCTCTCTGTCTCTCTCTTTGTCTCTGTCTCTGTCTCTGTCTCTTCCCCAAGTCTAAATCCCCAGACTGGTCTCAAACAGGCCTGGATCACAATAACAGTTCAGGAACTATTTGAGGCACTGGAGATAAAAAGACAAAAATGAAACAACCCCTATTGTCAAAAAGATCACATTTAATTGGTAGAAATAACATGAACATTAAAAAGTATGTACAAGACCCACACAAAGTTGAAACAAGATAACCTTGGATGGGATAGTCCCAGCAACTGAAGGGACCAGGAAGGAGAGGCCTCCTGAAGAAGGTGGTTTTTTTTATTTTATTAAAAAATTTTTTTTGTCTTTATTAATTTGTTTGTTTATTTTTAGTTTACAAGATTCAGTTCCACAATTCCTTGAGTTTCAAATTTTCTCCCCCTCCCTCTCTTTGTCCCCCTCTTCCCCACCCCACCCCCGCCCATGGCAGCATGCAATCAAGTATAGGATCTGCAAATACTTCCACACTAGACATTAGTCAGGTTATAAAGAAGGATTGTAATGGATGGAATGAACCATGGGAAAGAGGAAACAAAACCAAACAAGAAAAAGAAAGAGAGCAGGTAGTTTGCTTCAATCTGCATTCAAACCCTGTTCTTTCTAGTTCTTTCTCTGAATGTAGACATCTCTCTCCATCATGAGTCTTTTGGAGTTGTCTTATAACTCTGCACTGCTGAGAAGAGTCCATTCTATCAAAGTTGGTCATCTCATATATGCTGTGTCTGTAATTGTGTACAGATTTCTCCTGGTTCTGCTCTTCTCACTCAGCATCAGTTCATATAAGCCTCTCCAGGTGAATATGAAGTCCATCTGCTCCTCGTTTCTTTTTTTTTTTTTTTGCCTTTTCGGGGGCAATTGGGGTTAAGTAACTTGCCCAAGGTTACATGGCTAGTTTTGTGTGTGGGGTGTGGGGGGGGGGGGTGTTAAGTGTCTGAGGCCGGAACCGAACTCAGGTCCTCCTGACTCCAGGCCTGCGCTTTACTCACTGCGACACCTAGCCACCCCTACTTGAGATTATTCTGAAAGAAGACCAGGCACTTTAACAGAGTAATAGGGGGAGAGTATGCCAGGCATGGGGACAGCCAGTGCAAAGGCAAGGAGATGGGAAATGAAGCATCTTGTGTGAGAAACCGCAATTAGGGCAGAATGTCTAGACTGATGAGTGTGTAGAGAGGAGTAATGTATAAGGAAGCTGGAGAGGTAAAAGACCAAGTAAAGATTCCAACAAGAGTTTATATTTTATCCTAGAGGTAATAGGGAGCCATTATAGTTCATTAAGAATGGAGGGTGACATGGTCAGAATTTGCTGTAGGAAAATCATGTTGGGAGTTATGTAGATAATAGATTGGGGTGGGGAGGGACTAGAAACAGGGAGGCCAACTAGAAGTATTGTTCTATTATTCTAATATTATTGTTCAATTATTTCAGTAGTCTGGGTTAAAGGTTATTAGGACTTGAACTACAGTGGTAGCTCTTGAATGGCAAGAAGGAGGCATATGAGAGATGCTGTGGAAAAAGGAACTATAAAATTTAACTATTAACTATACATAGGATCCAGGAGAGTAAGAAGTTGAGAATGACCCTGGGTTTTTGAACTTGATTTACTGGAAGGATGATAGTACCCTTGATAGTAAAAAGGAAGTTTAGAAAAGGTTTGGATTTGGGGAGATAGATAATGCATTTTCTTTTGCATATGCCAAACTTTGAATACCTTAGAATCAGCATCTCTAGCTCTAAATATCTAATAATCAATTGGTGATGTAGGACTAGAGGTTAGGAAAAGGCTTAAGGCTAGATATATAGATTTGGATGTCATTTGCACAGAGGTAATAATTGAATTTATGGGAGGTGATGAGATCACCAAATGAGAGAGTACAGAGAGAAAAGGGCCCAAGACAGAGACTTGGAATACATCAGTAGTTAGTGGGCATGACATGGGTCATTAACCAGCAAAGGAAACTGAGAAGGAGCAGTTAGACAGGCAGACAGAGAGAGCCAAAGGAGAAGATTGTCATAGAAGCTCAGAGGAGAAAGTAAACAGGAGGAGAGCACTTGTAGACAATATCACACGCTTTGGAGAGGTCAAGAAGGGTGTGGACTGAGAAAATGATTTGGCAAATAGGAGATATTGGTAACTTTTTAGAGAGAAGTTTCAGCTGAAAGTTGAACTAGCTTACCATCAGATATCAAAAAGTACCGAGGAAAATATTGCCACATTTTGATAGCTGAACAATCCTTCCTGTGGTTCAAGTTTCAACCCATCTGAATATATTTTCATTCTGCATTCCTATCCTGCTATAGACTTCCAAAGAAGTTACACATAATATGCAGCTATGGGCCTCTCTTCAGGTATCCTGGTATTATGCAGATACTGATGCAGCATTCAGAATATTCATTCATCATTTAATTATCTCTCATTTCAGTTACTTGAACAGTTTACCTATCTTGCTGGTCATAAATCTTTTTGATAATATGATTCATAGTTAATACTTGGGCATGACTCTCATTTGGCAATATGCTGTGGTCCACTCAGGCCCATGCCCAATCTTTTCATTGCCTTTTGGGGGCCCACAATTTTGATTTTCTGGAGACTATGCTAGTCAATGATTCTTGGCCACATACATCATTAGAAGAATGTTGGTGCTAAAAATTTGAGGTCACTATAATCACAGCACAATTTTTTAAGTGCAATATAGCCCATTCTCTTCTTTCTGTTCACTTCTGGGCCTACTTATTGGCCACTACATTGTGTATCAAAAATATATGAATTGATAGAGTGTTCTTTCAAATTTCCTCCAACTACACAAAGGGACGATAGGCTTTAATGTTTATTATTAGCTTTTCTTGAGCGAATTAGGTAGACTAGAATCTTTTCAGTAATTATGTATGCCCTTTAAGGAGCTCTGCAGCATTCTAGGGTTTGAGACAATCAATGTAATGTCTTCCACCAACAGGAGCATTTCATTATTGTGTTAGAAATCCTTTCTGACTAGGGAAAACACTCTTGGCAAGAATATGCCTTATTCCTTGCTTGATATTAATAATGAGAAAGCAGTCAAACAAAGTTATTTTTGGTTCTGTCTTTCAAGGAGTCTTGTATGATTTTAACACATGTATGGGAAACACCATTTTAGAGGAAAACTGTATTTTGCTCTACTGAACCAAATGTTTTTTTTACAGTCAATAAGCAATATATACTGTGGGATCTTGTATTTCTTTTGTACCTTTCAGTCTTTTGTATGACTATAAAGATGTGATTAGCTATAGAATATCATTTAGGAAAGTCTGTTTTTATCAAGGTTACATTTGATGTGTATATACATTATGCTCATAAAAGTTTTGTAGAAATGGGAAAGAAGACATATGAGTCAATAATTATTGCTATTTCTTAATTGCTTTATTTATGGCATCTTGGTGTTGTTAAAGTAGATAGAGTACTGGGCCTGGTCCAGGAAGGCCTGAGTTCAAATCTAGCTTCAGACACATACTATCTGTGTGATCCTGGGAAAGTCACTCAACTTCTGCTTGCCTCAGTTTCCTCAAATGTAAAATGTGGATAATAATAGCACCTACCTCATAGGATTATTGTGAGGATTATTTGTAAAGCACATAGCATAATGCCAGGCACATAGCTGGCACTAAGCAAATACTTATTCTCCCTCTCCCAAGTAGTACTGTGATATTTTTCCCAAGTATTTGATATCTTTCTTTCAGCTATCTTGAAAGTTAAGTAACACTCTCAAAATCATCAGTTGCAGCACAGATCTCCAAAGTATACACTTGGTCTGGTCTAACTACTCTTCCCATCTTGTTTTCTTTTCTTTTTTTTTTTTGGAGGGGGGAAGGCAAAACAATTGGAGTTAAGTGACTTACCCAAGGTCACATAGCTAGTTATATGTCAAGTATCTGAGGCTGGATTTGAACTCAGGTCCTCCTGACTTCAGGGCTGGTACTCTATTCACTGCACCACCTAGCTGCTCCCCCCTCCATCTTGTTTCCTTTAATGTCATTTCCACTTCCTAGTGTAGCACATTTGGGAACTGTGATATTAAAAAAAAAAAAGCAGAGAAGCCTTGGGAGTGGCAGCACCCCCACCGGACCACCAGTCCTGCTTCTAGTTCAGTCCTCAGGGCCATTATCCAGGGAGCAACTCCTATGGAAAAAGGGCCGTCCATCCCCACCAACTGCCAAACAACTGTCACCCACAAAACAGGCAGGCCAACCTGGCTGAAGCATCAAGGCACCCTGAGGGAAAGAGAGGAGGTGCTATATCCCCTCTGACCCCAACACAGCCCCCAGGACCCTGAACCCAAAGCCTTGGAAAAAGCAATGGTTACAGCCCAGTCCCTGTGAAGATGCAGCCTGGCAACTGCTCCTACAGGTATGGCAGTCACAGGAACTAGAAACCCAGACAAGAAAGTTCTTGCCACAAAAGTCCTTGGCACCATCAAATGGTTAAACATCAGAAACTGATGTAATTTTTTCAATGGGAATGGCATTAAAGAAGCGGAATTAACATCTGCTTCTGCTATACCTTAAGGACAATGAGTGGTTTCCATCTGACTTCCCTTCTTCTGTGTTGTCTTCCTCCTCTAGAATGTTAGCCCCTTGAGAGCAGGACTTTCTGACTTGTCTCTATTCCTGGCACTCAGTTCACTGCTTTAAACTATGGGAAGTAAGACCTTACTAAACGCCTTTTCATTCATTTGTTCATCAGAGCACAAATTAATTACATCCCTGTCACTGATGGAGAAAACCATTTGTTATCAAATTTTGACAGATCATTTCCATTTTTCATCTGTTTGTTGTTCTCTTTCCAGTACCCTCCTTAAATGTGCTTGGGATAGTGGAGTTTAATTGGGTCTCTCACAAAGCTCATCCTTAAATGTCCTTGTCATAATGAAGCTTAACTAGGTCTCTTAATAAGCTTTCTGTAAACTTGTTTTCCCCTCTGCTATCCTCTCTGTTTTTCAAGCACTAACTGCTCATTATCTTCCCCTTCCACTATCCTCCTCTGTAAGGTTTTACAAACAAGTTTGTAATCTAAATAGGGCCTGCCTTTGGCTGCCACAGCTCTCCAACTGGCAAGGACATTGAGGCTTTGCTGGCTGAAGCAGTTTCTATACTCTTATAGCCTCATTGTGAAGATTGATTTACATGAGCAAAACTTCCTTGTAAAGAACTCTTCCTAGCTTACTTAAATAGGTCAGTTTTAGCTGTTTTAAGTACAAGACATTTTCTTAATTCTATTCTCTCTTTTATTTTGGTATTAATTTTGAGCTCTGTTCCAACAAGTTAAAAAACAGATTTAGACAGCTGTTTCTGAAATAACTCCCACATCAGTGACCATTTATTTCCCTCCTACTACAATATAGTAAATTTGATTATATCTTTTTCATATTCACCTATATCCTCCTTTGCTTCTTCTACACAGAACCTGTGAGCCACCCTTCCATTTAGTTGCAATTTCCTCATCTAACAATAACAATTGATACTGGGTCTGGGGGAACTGGGGTGCTCACCTTTTCCCTTATCATGAAGGGGCTTTCTCAGTTCTGAACCTATATTGTTAGACCAGATTCAAACCTGGAGAAACCTGACTTCAAAAGATACTGGTCAGGCTCTTTTGTCTTATTATTTCTGACTCTTTACCCCATCCTGGAACCCTAGGGGAAATTACCTAAAGTTTAGGTTTGACAAGTGTCCAAGGTGTCCCCCAAAATGAACAGCAGAATGGTATTCAATGGACAATGTAGATCAGGTATAGGACAATGATTTTATATCCTTTTCGCAAAAGGAATGCTTAATACACTAGAGATCTATAGGTGTACACTCACAGAAAAACCAAAGCAGCAGCAGGAAATAACTACTATCATACTCTTCCGGAAGGTTGAGACTTAAACAGCAGAACGTGAAGGAATTTGCAGAACTTCTGAATAGACATTTTACATTTTCCTCTGATTCTATACCATCCAAACAGCCCCCTTCAAGTTTTTGTCCTCTAGAAAACCAGGTTATTGGTAGACTCATCTTCCTGGTGGTCATCATCTTTGATGCAGAAACCACTCCTGCTTCCAATCAGGTTAATATGTAGTGAGTAGGTCAATACCAATATGAATCAATTCCTCCAGTAGTACATAGACACTTATTGGACAAGAATCATACAATTAGAGTAACAATAGTTAAATCAATATGTAAAGAAACTCTAAAACTAATGTTCTTAGTATCCTCTTCCTCTTTTTCTGACATTGTCACAATCACTATAGTAACAAAAAGTTGACACACAGGACTGAAAACCATTTTGTATTTTTCATCACTTCATGGCTTGCCATGGTTAAAGAATTCATCACTTCATGGCTGGCTTACAGGAGATGAACTTTTACATATTTATTTAAGCTAGCCTTTGAAAAGTAGACTGGATCTGTTGCCAGTACTTTACATAAAGCCTTGCTGGCCTGTTTAAAAAAAAACAAACAACCCTTCTGGACTACATTCCAATAACATAATATTAAGGGGCAGCTAGATGGCCCAATGGATGGAGCACCAGCCCTGGAGTCAGGAGGATCTGAGCTCAAATTCAGCCTTACTCACTAGCTGTGTGTCCCTGGGCAAGTCACTTAACCCTGATTGCTTAAAAAAAGCAAGCAAAACAAAACAAAAAACAACCAAAAAGAAAAAAACCCCAATAATATAACATCTGAGAACCCAAAGTCACTTCTACACAAAGGTCATAGGATCACAGATTTAGAGGGGAAAGGGAGGTGAGTGGTCATCTCATCCAACCCCCTTGCTTTATAGTTGATAAACCACTGGAGAAGAATTCTGTGGAGAACTGAGAAACTGAACCCTCAGGTTGTCTAATGGTAAAGAACTTGTTGGGGGTGGCTAGGTGGCACAGTGAATAGAGTGTAAGCCCTGGAGTCAGGAGGACCTGAGTTCAAATCTGACCTCAGACACTTAACACAAACACTAGCCACGTGACCTTGGGCAAGTCACAACCCCAATTGCCCTCCAAAAAGCAAAAAAAAAAAAAAAGAACTTGCCATAGTCATGGTTTGCTTGTTTGTTTTTTCACTTTTGTTTTGGCTTCATGTGGGAAATGTTCAAATGAGATATGAGAGAATAAAATGTATTAATCCAGGACAGTTAAGAAAAAAAAAAAGATAACTTTATGACTAAACAAGAATTAAAGAACATTATAAAATGTAAAATGAATAATTTTGACTACATGAAATTGAAAAGCTTCTGTACAAACAAAGTCAATGTAACCAAGATTAAGAGGGAGGTGGGAAATTGGGAAAGCATCTTTACACTGTATGTCTATGACAAAGGACTCATTTCTAAAATATACAGAGAATTGAGTCAAATTTATAAGAATACAAGTCATTCCCCAATTGATAAATGGTCAAAGGATATGAACAGGCAAATTTCAGAGAAAGAAATTAAAGATATCTATAAGCACATGAAGAAATGCTCTAAATCACTATTGATTAGAGAAATGCAAATCAAAACAACTCTGAGGTACCAGATCTCACCAGTCAGATTGGCTAAGATAACAAAACAGGAAAATGATAAATACTGGAAAGGATGTGGGCAAATTGGAATACTAATGCATTGCTGGTGGAGTTGTGAACTGATCCAGCCTTTCTGGAGAGCAATATGGAATCATGCCCAAAGGGCTATAAATATTTTCATATCCTTTGACCCAGCAATACCACTCCTAGGGTTATATCCCAAAGATATCATAGAAGTGGGA
Source organism: Petaurus breviceps papuanus (assembly GCF_028583685.1). NCBI lineage: Eukaryota > Metazoa > Chordata > Mammalia > Diprotodontia > Petauridae > Petaurus > Petaurus breviceps. The sequence continues at coordinate 11,441,351 of NW_027186473.1, forward strand.
GGAAGACCCATATGTGCAAAAATGTTTATAGCAGCTCTTTTTGTGGTGGCAAAGAATTGGAAATTAAGGGGGAGCCCATCAATTGGGGAATGGCTGAACAAGTTGTGGTATATGCATGTTATGAAATACTATTGTGCTATAAGAAACAAGGAGCAGACGGTCTTCATATTTACCTGGAGAGGCTTATACGAACTGATGCTGAGTGAGAAGAGTAGAACCAGGAAAAATTTGTACACAATTATAGACACAACATATGTGTGATGACCAACTTTGATAGACTGGACTCTTCTCAGCAATGCAGTGATATAAGTCAATCTCAAAAGACTCATGATGGAGAGAAATATGTGCATCCAGAGAAAGAACTAGAAAGAACTGAGTTTATATCCAAATGGAAGCAAAATACCTGATCTTTTTCCTTTTCTTGTTTGGTTTTATGTCCTCTTTACCATTTTTCATTCCATCTGATACAATCTATCTTTATAACCTGATTAATGTATAATGTGAAAGTATTTACAGATCCTGTACTTAACTATATGACGCCATGGGGGCAGGGGGGAAGGGGAGGGAGGGGGACAAAATGTGAAACTCAAGGAATTGTGGAATTGAATCCTGTAAACTAAAAGGAAACAAACAAATTAATTTAAAAATTAAAAAAAGAAAAAATAGCATAATTTTTAAAAAGCAGAAGAAAAGATATAAGCAGGAAAATTTTAAAAATTAAATGAAAGTAGGAACTATATGAAAAGAATATATTTCTACCCCAGTCTTCTAAATAGTCTAACTAGCCTACTGAAGTAAGCTCTAAGTTGAGCCTTTATTACTTAATACCCAACTAAGGATAGGAAGTGATTTGATATTGAGAACATGATCAAGAAAAGTTTTTGGTGGTGTTTTTTTTTTTAATTTCATCAATGAAAAAGAGAGCTAGATTGGAAATAGCAGACCTTGAGTTTTCCTGACCAAACTCCAAGTGACCATTTCCCTATATGACTTTTTCAGTTTTTTCATATATGATATTAAGAAAATATTGTAGTGGCTAGGTGGCACAGTGAATAGAGCACAGGCCCTGGAGTCAGGAGGACCTGAGTTCAAATCTGGCCTCAGAAACTTAACACTTAGTAGCCGTGTGACCCTGGGCAAGTCACTGAACCCCAATTGCCCTGCCTTCCCCCCTCCAAAAAGCAAAAAAAAAAAATTAATTGCCAACTGACTTCACAAAATATATTAACATACAATATTATGTTCTGAAGTTCCTAGAAGAGCAAGATAAATAGAGGAAGATAAGACCATTGCTATTTCTTTTCCTGTTCTGTTGTACTGTTCTTGCTATTCCAAGCAATAGACTATAGCAATGGGAGGGCTGGAAGAGTAGTACTCCATCCAGAACCTCCATTGCTGCTGGGCAACTTCAGAATTCAGTGGTTAAAGTGGCCAGAGCAGCCAGCTTGACTTTTTTGTTTTTTGGTATTCAAGCAGACAGCTCACATGATCTCTGAGAGGTTCATTGAGGTGGCAGTATATGCATCATTGCAGGAATGGATTGCTTATTCTGCTGACATGTTAGTACAGAGCAAACAACCTGGGAGAGAGTTCTGCACAAGAGGATGCTTCCTCAGAAAATAAAATTATGCACTTGAAAACCTGCTTGTTGTTACTGCAGTAAATGCTACTGCTGTACTGCCACTACAGCTGGGGAACTTGCCACAGGAAGCTGAAACTGTTCCCGGGCTGTGTTTATTTATTGAGATGCCAGCTATTCCTGTTTGCTGCTTGGAGAACTATGTCTTCAGGGCAATGACACATCCCTCCATGACAACACCTGTAAACTATGAGTTTATGAGCTGACTCATGACATTTCAAGTATGTCACATTTGAAGTTAGTTAATCATGCTTGTTACGCTCAAATATCCACATCACCAATACAAACTTGTGTGATTTAGTAGAAAGAGAACTCTATTTGGAGTCAGAGGGTTTATCTCTGGGCTTGGCTACACATACAATGTATCTGACCTTGGAAAAGTCACCTAAACTCTCTCAGCCTCAGTTTCTTCATCTGGAAAAATTATCTTCTAAGGTCTATTTCAGCTCTTACTTCTGTGATTCATGATGAAAACAAGATTGTTCCCAAAGACAAATACCATTCAAATTGGGCTACACCCTTTGTCATCCAATTTTTTTTTTCTATTTTGGGTTGCCTGGTTTTGAGAAGATTCAGGAATGATGTAATTTGGAGGTGTGTATATAATACATAATTTGTATGTAATTTGATATAATTTGTAATCATGGACACACTGATTTTAAAACATTTTACAGATCACAGGACTAAAGAACTCTTAATATCTTCCAAGACTGATACATAACTACCTATCTATTAACACTGTCCATTTCTGCCAAAGAGAAATTAATAAGGCTTTTCCCCAAGTCTATTCAATAATCAGTGCTCAGCAGAGACTTTATATTTTGATTCACTGAAGAAATTTAGTTATTGTAGGTCAGATCCTGCTACAATGGAGATCAGTACATCTAGACAAAATTTCTAAGCCAATAGTTTATTTCTACAGTATATGAAAAGACAAAATGTCAGTACAGCAAAATAATTTGTCTCATCAGTTACAGTTCATTATAACGGAATTTGAGCTAGAAAGTCAGGCCAAAGAAGTGGAAGAAAACGGGAGAATAAATCACTTTATTCAATTAGAATTTCCCTTTCACATTGCATATACTGATAGGCATAAGTTAATACCCTATTTTAAGTGCAAATAATTTAGTTCAAGCTGGGCAATGTAGTATATTGGAAAGACTACTATGTACTACAGTCAGAAATTGTTGTTTTTCAGTTGTGTTTGACTCTTTCTGACCCCATTTGGGGTTTTCTTGGTGAAGATACTGGAGTGGTTTTGCCATTTCCTTCTGTAGCTCATTTTACAGATGAGGAAACTGAAGCAACCAGGATTAATTGACTTGCCCAGGGTCACATAGCTAAGTATCTGAGGCTGGATTTGAGCTCAGGAAGATGAGTCTTCTTGATTTCAAGTCCCAGCACTCTATCTACTTCACCACCTAGCTGCCCCATAAAATCAGAAGACCTGGGTTCAAATCTTTACTCTTGCATTTGCTACCCAAGTAACTGTGGATAAATCACCTAATCTTTTCTGGGCTTCACTGTCCTTGTCTGTAAAAAAGAAAAAAGGGACTTGGACAAGCTGACCTCTAAGGTCCTGTCTAACTCTTAATCTATAGTCCTATAATCTTATTTTTACCTTCAATTCATGAATCATTCCGATATTGATGAATTGCTTTCAGAAGGCAGCAAGGTAGTAGATTTAATACTAGACTTGGATTTAGGAAGACCTAAATTCAAACCCTACCTCTGACACTTAATAACTGTGTGACTATAGGAAAATCACTTGATCACTCTGAGTCTCAGTTTCCTCATATGTAAAATGGGGATTAAAATAACTATTGTACTTACTCAACTCCCAGTTTGTTGGGAGGCTCAAATTACACACTGCATAAAGCACTTTGCAAATTTAAAAATACTTTTTAAATGTCAGTTATTATTTTTTCTAATTGTAATGACTTCCTCTTTCTCCTAAATAGGTGCCTGATTATATCCATACAACATTACAAAATTAGCTGTTATGGAGTCATTTGGAATTGAGGAGGTGGGGGAGGGGTTATAATAACAGCTGGTTTCCACACAGTTAAATTACTTGTCTGCACAAATGATCAAAAGAACAGTTAAAATGTGCAAAAATACTAAATCTACTGGATCTGGTATTTTTCAAAAACATAAAGACAGATTTCATCTCAGTTTCCTTCAACTACATTTTCCAAAAAAATCAAAGTTTCTCTTGATCAGATGAAATATCTTAAAAAGTAAGTAAGAATCTAAGAAATTCTTCATTGGATCAACCAATGATGCATCCAGCATAGTTTTCTTTCTCTGACAATGGCATTAAAAGATGATTTGAGTCAGGACCTAGTTATCCACTCAAAAGGAAGTATCACTAACCCTGAAGACATCCCCAGTTTCACTTGATAAACTGCTATGAATAAATCACTGATACATTTCTCTAACCCTTTCTATGCATGCTTTTAGATAACACCACATAATGAGTTGCATAGCTTTGCTTCTTCCTGCATAAAGCAGTAACTTCTTAAGAATACCTTCTGTATATAGTAGAAAGGCAGCCTGGTCTGATGGAAAGATCCCTGGATTAGGAGCCAGAAGACTTACTAGTTCTGTGATATAAACAGACTTCAGTTTACTCATCTATTTTCTTTTCTTTCTTTCTTTTGATTTTTGGAGGGGGGGGAGGAAGGTAGGGCAATTGGGGTAATTTACTCATCTATTAAATGGGGATAATGATACTTGCTCTTCAATATTTCACCAGTGCTCTCAATTGGTGTGGGCATTTCCTCCTTTCAATGCACAACCCCTCTATGACTAAGTAAAAAGATGGAGAGTTGTTAAGAATGAAAAATTCATTACTCTTTAGCTAGCCCAGTTATAATTTTATTGGAGATCAGGCAACAAATCTATGGGGCCTACACTCAAAGCTCTTCCAACTTGGTTGTATCTTCCAAAGTGTACACTCTACTGGAATAGCATTCCAGAATGTAGATTCTCTACCACACTGCAATCAGTTTTAGAAGAACTTTAGAAAATAATCATGCCACCTACATAATGAGAGCAGTTTGCTTCTAATTTAGCTCCAGTTATCTCCAGATGTGTCATTATCTTCACAAGTACTTTAAGTGCAAACATTATTATCTCCATTTTACAGATGAGGAAACTAGAACTTAGAGAGTAATTTGTCTAATGGTTCTGTTACATGGCAAGTAAATGGTAGAACTCAAGTGTTCTGGTTACAAGTCCAATGCTCTTTCTTCCATAGCAGACTCCCTTATCACAGGAATGTAGGAAGTATATGCTATATGACCTGTAAAATGCTTTGTATCAAATCAACATATAAGTGCAAGTTCTAACAGTATTGTGTCATGAAAAAGAACACTGAACTGGGAATCAGATAACCTGGGTTCTAGGCTTCCTTCCATGACTTTTAAATTCCACCACTTAAAAGGCATATAATATATTGGCAAGATGTTTTACCCATCTTTCCTCATCTATAAAAAGTCAAGGTTGGATACTCTCTAAGGTCCCTTAAGATTCTGAAATTCTATCATTCTATTAATACGTTTAGATAATTTATACTGTAAGTAGCCGAACTGTCCTCCTAACTGGTCTTATCAATTTGATGGACTATCTCCTGTCTTAGTGCCTTTACAGAGCCATCTCCCCATGCCTAGAATGCCCTCTCTTCTCAGCTTAGAATCTCAAAGTTCAGTTTAGATGCCACTTGCCAAGGGAAGCTTTTCACCTAATTGAGATTTTTTTCTTCCTTCTGAAATGATGGATGAAGACTGGACTTGTGATTTCATTGGTATGAGGAACTTCCAGGTGAGGACATTCCTAACAATGAAGGTTAGCACTTTCTCCACAATTTTGTCTTACCATTGAAAGGTCTAGTGATTTACTCAGGATTACATGACCAGAATACATCAGAGTCAAGACATGAACTCAGGCCTTCCTGGCTTCAATGTGTCCACTGTGGCATGCTGCCTCTTTGTACTTGTTACATCCCCCTAGGAAAAACAAAACTCCAACAGGGAAGGAATTATTTTGTTTTTTCTTCATGTCTCCAGCACCAAGCACAGTGGGTAACAGATAATTAATAAATTCTCAATGAATTGAATTATGGCATTAAAGGATCAAGTCTATACTTAACTTCTCTATGCAATTAACTATTCAAGAAAATTATATAGCTATTCCTCTCAATTTTAGTTTTTTTTCCGCTGGAGACTGTTTCATTTTGTTTGGGGCTTGGGGGGTGCCTATCTTCATTCAGGAGCTTTTTACACTCCTTTGATCATCTTAGATGTCCTTTTCTGAACTGTCTCCATCTTGGTTATGATTTCCTTAAGGTGAGGCAACAAGAATTATAGGCAGTACTGAGAGAAGTATTAAGAACAAGCAAACTATAGAATTTGTACCTACCCTGGAGAAATTTACATGCTACACATAAGAACACAGGAAATTTCAAGCATGGTCAGTCTAAAGACATACTTAATCCAATATTTTTTTTCTTTAACACATGCACTAAGAGACACTTTGTGGAACATGTACTATAAATTTAAGGATATGCCTCAGGCATCTGAAAAAATATGTATGAACCCATACCCTAGAACTTAGATCAGAAATAACAGGTAGCCACTGTGTGAGTATGTGTGACAAGGGTGATTCAAATCACTGGAGTTACCAAAGCCAGGTGATATTAGTCTGGAAAGATTTCATGGAGAGTTAGTCTTTAATCAGAATTATGAAAATATCAATGAGCAAGATTTCATAGAGAACAGGAGAAAGAGTTCCTCTTATGTGACAAAGATGGTTTTAATTACCAAACTATGGAGAGATGAAGTGGAGGTGAAAGAGTTCTATAGACCAAGTTTTCTAATTAATATTGGTCCAAAAAAATTTAAACTTTGTGAGGAGGCTACAGCAAAATATCTGGAAAATAATTCACTATCATCAAGGTGTAATCATACCAAGAATGCAATCAAGTATTTCAATATTAGCAAAACAATTAGGATAATTAACCACATAAAATAATAATAAAATCCACATGGTTATTTCAACAGATGGGGAAAAAAAGCTTTGAGAAGATATTGATCTCATTTATCTTTTAAGAAAGCATATAGGGGTGGCCAGGTGGCTCAGCAAGTAAGAGCACCGGCTCCAGTGTCGGGATGACTTGGAGATCAAGTCTGGGCTCAGATACTTAGCACCACACCCAGAAATAATAACTGGCCATGTAACCTTGAGCAAGTTGCTTGACCCCGATTGCTTAAAAAAAAAAGAAATCATATAGGGGTGGCTAGGTGGTGCAATGAATAGAGCACCAGCCCTTGGAGTCAGGAGGACCTGAGTTCAAATCTGGCCTCAGTCACAACAATTACTATCCTTGTGACATTGGTCACATCACTTAACCCCAATTGCCCTGCCTTCCCCCCTCCAAAAAAAAAAAAGCATGTAGACATGTAAGGGTCTTTCTTTAATATAACCCAAAGTATATATCTAAAACCAAGAGCTAGCATTATATGCAAAGGGAAAATGTTAAAGGTTTTCCCAGTACAAGGATGAATAAAACAGAGATGCCCTATCTTCCCTCTACTATTCCACATATTTTTTTTAAAGCAATTGGGGTTAAGTAACTTGCTCAAGGTTACATGGCCAGCTATTTTGTGTGGGTGTTAAGTATCTGAGGCCAGAACCAATCCCAGGTCTCCCAACTCTGGGGCCGGCACTCTTACTCACTGCACCACCTGGCTGCCCTGTATTCCACATATTTCTGAAAATGAATAGAAAATATTTCTATAACAATGAGATGAGAAAACAAAATTAAAAGTATAAGCATTAGTAAAGATGAGCTAAAGCATTCCTATTTGCTGATATATGTACTTGAAGGTATGCACAGAATACTTTAGAAAATCAGTGAAAAAATTAATTGAAATGATTAATAATTTTAGTAAAATAAAAGGATACAAAATAAATCCAGAAAAATCATCAGTTGTTAAATAGAGTACTAACAAAAAGAAGAATAAAATTATAATTGATTGAGCTTCTTTATTACATGAGAGCATTCTATTGAGAGGTAGGGATAGAGAAGAACTGCCACTGATGGGGAAAAGGACATTAAAAAAATGTTAATTTTTAACTCAATTAAATAGATATAAAAATATGTGTCAGTAAGTCATTTTCTTAACTGTTTTACTCATAGGATCTAAGAGTGGAAGAAATCAGAGGAGACATCCAATTCTACCACCCTCTTATGTTATATGAGGAAACTGATACCCAATACCCATTGAGGTGAAGTGATTTGTCTGTTACCACCAAAGGGAGAAAATATCAGCAACAAATACTGATTAATAAGGGGTCACTCATGAAACTCACATCCCTTAGATGCATAAAGCTGTGTGGTAGGAATATAAATACAAAGAAACAAACAAACAAAAAAAAGCCATAGTCCCTGCCATCGAGAAGCTTACCATCTAGAAAAGAAGCTAGTATATGGACACCAAAAAATTTGATAACAAAGTAGATTTCCAGGTCAAATGCTGCAACAAAATTTGAGGAAGAAGGAAACCTTTCATCTAGGAAGATCAAGTGATCTGAGGCATAGAGGATATAGAGTCAGAGACATAGAGTCATGGGAAGGGGGTTTAATGCAGGAATTCCTTCTACAAAGGCATGGAGGTAGGAGAAAACCAAATGACATTAGACAGCAGCTACTGATACACTTTGTATGAAATGAGATTTTCATCAAGGTGGATTGTGAGAAATAAGGCTGGATGGTTATATTGTCTCTAGGTCGTGAAGGTCCTTAAAAGTAATGAGTTTTTATTTCATCCCATGAACTAGAAGAAATGGAAGTTTTTTGAGCCAAGGAGTGTATGGTCACGCTTTTGCATTAGGTTCATAGCTATAGTGATGGAAGGGACATCAGAGACCATCTAATCCAACCCCTTCATTTTTCAGTTGAGGAAACTGAGTGTTGGGGAGGTTATGTGACTTGCCCAAGTAAGTGTTAGGGATAGAATTTAAACCCAGGTCCTTGGACTACAGAGTTAGTGCTTTTTCTTTTGTACTATACTGATTATTTTGGTACCTGTTTAAAGGATATGTAGGAGAAGGGAATGACTGAAGGCAGAGAAACCTGGAGGTGACAAGGATCTGAACGGGACAGGGGAGGTAGTGATGTGAAGAAGGCAGAGAAATAAAGAGCTTTTGAAGAGACAATTTAAAAAATACCAACTGATGGTATGAAGACCATGGGAGAGGAAAGTCAGAGGACCCGGAGATCTATAGATTGGGTTATAGAAAAATGGTAAATACCATCAGCAGAAACAGGGAAATTGGTAAAGGGAAGAGGTTGGAGTGATGACAAATTCAATTTAAACATAGTAACTTGAAGTTGAGCCATCTAAGTGAGGAGACAGAGGAATGCAGATAGAGATTTGAGTCATTTTTTAAAAGGTTATAATTGAAACAATGGACACACATGCATGGCATGCCAGAAATAGAGTGTAGAAGGAGGAGGTGGGGGGGAAAAAAGCAAAAAGAGACCCATTCCAAACTATTTTGATAGCCTGACAGACATGAGGCTATGAAAGGTTCCCAGGCTTTCTCCAATACCCCCAAATGAGAACTAGAGTATGCCATAGTATAGCAATGTCACAGTGGAGAGGTATGGTACTTTGATTGGAGCAAAGAAGTTAATACTATGAGGTAAGCCCAGAATAGATCAAATACAGATGAAGCACAAAACTATAAAATAATAGCAGAGATTGCTATTACCACTTAAGTATGTGCTCCTCAATATTTATTTTTGGTATTTTGTCCTTTCAATAAGAGGCATAATTACAGTACTTGAAAGAATAAAACTGCTTAATTTTTAATGCTTTTTTTTTTGTATATCACTGTCACTTTCCAAAACATCTGATGGAATCCTCCCTTATAACAAAGAAAAACAGTTCAGTGGAAACAAATTGATGTTGTATGCCCCATCCCATACTCATAGTCCACAGTTTTCTATTAAGAAGATGGAAGGATGAATGTTTCATCAAAGGGCCTCTAGAATTAACACTGGCCATTAGCCAATCAATAAATAAACATTTATAACACCTACTATGTGCCAGAATCTGTGCTAAGTACTGGGAATACAAAAAGAAGCAAAAGACAGTCCCTCCCCTCATGGTACTTACTGGGGTAGGGGAGGAATAAGTGCACAGATGGATTTTTAAAATTCAAAGCAATTTTATTCTATTTTCAGATCTGAATTCTTTCCCTTTCAACCTCTCCGAAATGAGAAAACAAGATAAATAAAATGTTCTACGCATATGTATAGTCAAGTCCTCTGGAATTATAGTTGGTCATTGTGTTGATCAGAGTTGCTAAGTTTTTCAAAGTTATTTGTCTTTACAATATTGGTTTTCTAAAAAATATTTTTTCCCTGTTACATGTAAAGCCAATTTTTAACATTCATTTTTAATTTGAATTCCAAATTTTCTCTCTCCCTCCTGTTCTCCCTCTCCTCTTCCTGAAACATTAAATAATTTGATATTGATTATACATGTTCAATCATACAATATTGTTGTTACTGGATAAATTATTTTCCTGGTCCCACTACCTTCACTTTGCATCAATTTATACAAGTCTTCTTCAGGTTTCTCAGAAACTGTCCCCTATACCATTTCCTGCTGTACAATAGTGTTCCATCATATGCATTTGCCATTATTTGCTCAGCCATTTCCCAATTTTCAGTTCTTTGTCATAGTAAATAGAGTTGCTATAAATATTTTGTACATATATAATATGTATGTATTTTTGTACATATTTTTGTACACTTTGACAAAGGATATACTTAAAAATAAATGTAATGCAAAAGCAAAATATATCCATAAAAACAGGATAAAACTAACAAATAAAAAAGAATCTTTAATCTTCTAGAGGTCCAAGACTATTTTGCTTTTGTCTTTGCGTAGTTACCATCTCAATCAATCAGTCAACCAATAAACATTTATTAAGCATCTATGTGCCAGGCACTGTGCTAAGTCTGGGAATATAAAAAGAGGCAAAATATAGTCTTTGCCCTCAAGGAGCTCAAAATCTAATAGGGGAGAGAACATGCAAACAAATATATACAAACAAGTTAAACACACACACACATACACACGATAAATGGGAAATTATTAACAGAGGGAAGGCACTAGAAATTAGAAAGGTTAGGAAAGGCTCCCTAAGATGGGATTTTGGTTGGGGTTTTTAAAAAGTCAAGGAAATCAGTAGGCAGAAATAAGGAGAAAGAACATTCCTGGCATGGGGGAAAGCCAGAAAAAATGCTAGGGCCAAAGTGATGAGGGCCAGCACTAGAGTTGTCTAAAGAGAAAAGAGGTCTTTTGTGAGAGATGTGGCAAAGGTGAAATTTACAGACCTTGGCAACAGATTAGATAGTGGTGTGTGTGTGTGTGTGTGTGTATGTGTGTGTATGTTGTGGTGATAGTGAGTGGTCAAGAGTGACTCCTAGATTTCAAGCCTGAGGAACTGAAAGGGTGGTTTTGCCCTGTATAGTAATAAAGAAGGGGAGGTGGCAAGGGAAGTAGTTTAGGGCGAAAGTAATGAATTCTGTTTAGAAGATATTTAGTTTAAGATGTCTATTGAAGATCTAGTTTGAGATGTCTGAAAGGCAGTGTGGAGAAGTGAGACTGAAGGTCTGCAGAGAGGAAAGGTAGATCTAAGAATCACCAACATAAAGAGGATAATGAAATCTATGGGAGATGATAAAATTGCCAAGGAAGTATTATAGAGGGGGAGGAGAAAAGGACCCCAGATAGAACCTGTCTAACAGATGGTTAGGTATTCATCAAATGGTTGTTGAATTGAATTAAATGGAATGGAATGTATCATCATAGGTCCAATCATTCCCTAACAGAGAGGCACTTGCTCTTCTCCCACTTCTCTGATGCCACAAATGTGATGCTATGAATATTTGGGTATATATAGCATACTTCTTTTTGTCTTTTCCCTCCTAGGGGTATATGATCAGTATTAGAATGGCTGGTTTAAAGAATTCAAGCTTTTATAATCTTTTCATTTAAGACAAACTAAGGATCCATCAGTTTAGAACCAGAAGGAACTTCAGAGTCCATCCAGTACAACACCTGAGACTCAAGGATGTTGAATGATTTATTTAAGGCCACACATATCATAAGTGTCAGAAGTAGAATTTGGGCCTTATCCTCAGATTCTAGAATCATAAGTTTATCTCCTGTACCGTTTTCCTAATGAATCTCATTTTTGTAATCATAGTTTACAAGTCAGAAAATAACCCTAATAAGGGAATTATTAGAACTGCAACCACAAGGACAAATCTTTCAGCCTGTTTGCTCAAATAATATTTTTGAGGGGAAGGTGTCTGGATCTGTGACTATGAAGAACCCTTTGGGTAGAAACTTAATTCATTCTATCAACATGGATAACTTCTAGTTTTAAGTTTGAATAGAGATAGTTTCTCAAAGTCTATCAAAGAACCTGGAAGCTAGCTGCCAGAAACTTTCTATGATGGACTTCACTTGGCTGCACAGTTGGGGACCCGGAGATCTTGGTTTAATTTTTTAAATCACTGATTGGCACTTAGGAAGAGTATATATAAATTACTTATGTCTCTTCTCCTTGACCAAATCACTATGAAGTAATAAAAAGAAAATTACTTTTAGACTTCATTGACCAGCTCAGTGTGGATCATAGGATCGAGGATGGGCATATGAAGAAGAAAGAAATAGTTTTGTGTCTTGTAGTACACAGGCATGTCTATGTGATTAGACATGGTTGAAATAGTCAGAAAGAAATTCTTAAAAGACAATGCTTAATCTGGCCTCAGACACTTAACACAAAAACTAGCCATGTGACCTTGGGCAAGTCACTTAATCCCAATTGCCCTCCAAAAAAGCAAAAAAAAAAAAAAAAGACAATGCTTTATTGGAAATTAGAGCAATGACTGAGCAAGTTGTGGTATATGATTGTGATGGAATATTATTGTGGCATAAGAAATAAGCAAGATGCTTTCAGGAAAACCTGCAAAGACTTACATAAACTGATGCAAAGTGAAGTGAGCAGAACCAGGAGAAGCTTGTACATAATAACAGAAACATATGATGACCAACTGTGAATTACTTAGCTATTCTCAGCAATACAATGATCCAGGACAATTTGAAGGACTTGTGATGAAAAATGCGATACACCTCCAAAGAAAGAACTGAAGGAGTCTGAATGCAGATCAAAGTATACTATTTTTTACTTCATTTTTTGTGTTGTTTTTTGGGGGTCTGTGTTTTCTTTCACAACATAGCTAACATGGCCATATATTTTTCATGACACATGTATAACCTATATCAAATTGCTACCTTCTCAATGAGGGGGGGAAGGGAGGGAAAGAACTTGGAACTCAAAATGTTAAAACAACAAATGTTAAAAATTGTTTTTACATTAAAAAAATATATTTTACTTTTGAAAGGAGACAGAAGCAAAAACAGAATCTGATGTTTAGGTTATTTTTTCTTAAAGTGCCTTCCTAAGTTTCTGACACAGTGGAAAGAAAATGAAATTCATTTGCATCCAAAGGAATAAATCCACAGTCACACTTCCTCAAGAGTAATGATGAGAACAGAGACCCAGCAAATTGGTGAAGCTACACTCACATCTGGGTATAACAACATTTTTCTTTCCTTCCAAATTCCTTGCAGGTTCTTTGTGACTCTCACTGGTTCTCTCCATCCTCTGGGAATGAGGGAGGGGTAAAGTTTGAGAGATTCTCCTTAAGTAAGCACTACCACTTCAAGGATGGTGTGGAAATCTTACACTCTGGCGCTGGCCACTCCGGTGACTTAAATACTCATGTGGTCCTCTCGCTTGGATTTTCTTCCATCCTAATGGACCACCTGACTCAGCCCAGCCCAACTCAACCAAGTCAGGCCTACTCCATAAGTAGTTAGAAGCACACACTTTAATGTAGCAATTCCAGATTGTTTGGGGATGTAGGACTCTAACTCTGTTTACTTAGCATAGGAGGAAGGGCAGGGAGTGTGACTAAAGCTGTTGCAATAGCAATAACAGGAAGAATTTGGTTCTTACCTTTCCTCCCAGTCAAAATTGCTTCCTTTTCAACAAAGAAGGGCTGGCTCTATCTTAAAAAAAAAAAAAAGGTAAAAGATGGAGTGAGAGCCTACATCTTGAAAGAAGTGGGAGTAGGTGGGAGCTGCCTTGGTGCAGTGAACCAAGCATGGATTTGGAACTAAGTTAGGCTTACAGTTCTTGCTTTTTTATACTTACCATCTGCCTGACATTAGTCAATTTGCCTCACCTCTCTGGGCCTCAGTTTCTCCATCTGTAAAATAAAGGGTGGATGGACTAAATGACCTCTCTAACATCCTCCTTAAAGCTTTAAAATCTTATGAGTCTGGCTGTGTCTTAGGGGTCATTCTTTCAGCATTTGGACACATTCTATTTTCAGAAAGGTTCAATTCTAGCATTTTATTTTGGAAAGATTAATCATTTGGGTCAATGTTACCTAGAACTTGTCTGGAAACAACTTGCTTGGAAACCTGATGGGAAATCACCCCAAGGAGAGTGTTGTTCAGTCACATTTCATTCATGTTCCACTCTCCATGAGCCCATTTGGAGTCTTGGCAAAGATACTGTAGTGGTTTGTCATTTCCTTCTCCAGTTCTTTTTACAGATGAGGAAACTGAGGCCAACAAAGTTAAGTAACTTCCCCAGTGTCACACAGCTAGTAAGTGTTTGAGGCCAGATTTGAACTCAGGCAGATGAGTCTTCCTGACTGAAGACCTGGCACTCAATGCACTTCAACACCTAGCTGCTGCTCCCAAGGAGAGTATCTTCAGTAAAAAGCATCTTAATGCAACCTTCTCATAGCCCTGGTTCCAGGAATGCACAATTAAGTGGTTTGGAAGTTCATCTTTCTGAAAGGTTGTGAGTTCAAGGTTATTTCTCTTCCTGAGAAATCAGGGTGAAATTGCTTCCAGTGTCTCAGTTTCCCAAAGGGGGTGGAGGTGGAGAAGGGTGGGACATGAGGCAAAGCAGAAAGAGAAGAGCAGAAAGGAATTTAAAAAAAAAATTGAGGGAAGAGAAGAATCAGGAAATCAAGAGCTCTAGGGGAATTTAGAAATCATCTGAGTCTACTTATTTTACAGATGAGGAAACTGAGGTCCCTAGAAATTGTGACTTGTAATTCAAACACTTATTAGGAACCTCTTAGGTACAATACACTGCCTGCCTAACTAAGCACTAGGGCAAATACCAGAATAAATTTGGAGTCCCTGCCCTCAAAAAGCATAGAGTCTAGTAAGTTAATACAGGGAATCTGTAGCAAAGCTGGAACTAAAGAATCTGAATGTCCTGACTTTCCATTCTATTATTCTTTCAAGGGCTATTTGTGAGAAAGAAATCTATCACAGTGAACCACAAAGCAGTTCTCCTGGTAAAAGGAAGCATGAAATTAACTTCCATTTACAGACTGTGTACTTGAAATTCATTAGTTTTTATTTCCACTGGCCTACCATTACTGCCTTAGATCCCCCCAAAAACAGTGTTGGGCAAAGATTTGGGGAACAGATGCACCAGAAATGCTAGGATCTGAAATTTAAGCTAATCAGATACATGATCTTTCAGTGCAATTAATGTTTTCACATATAATGGCAGATGCCATTTTTAAAGGCCACACTATACTCCTGGTTTGCATAAAAATCCTCTGCTGCAAAAAGGACTTGTTGATCAAAAATGTGAGTGCTTCCTCCATGTCAACATTTCTTCTTCTTTTGTTTAATCATTTTATTGTTTGCTTGTGCCTCAATGCCTTTTCTAGGATATGGAATCTCTAGCACTTAGCTCAGTACCTAGCACGTCATTAGGGGCTAAATAAATGTTTTTTAACTTGACTATGTGGGGTTTCCCTCCACCCTTCATGGAAACCTTTCTTCAATGGTCTTAGAAAATTGCTGTGGTCAAATAATTCATTGTTCTATGACCAATCTGGTAAGAAGCTTCTCTGAACTTATCCAGACTCAACAACAGTCACAGAGCCAGAGTCCAGCTCACATCTGAAACCATTCAGGTTCAGTAGGATCTGCCAGAATTTGCACTCTATACATCAGCTGACCCCTGAGAGTTGCCTCCATGTCACCATTAAGCATCAGAGTAGTCTATGCCCATGAATTGATTCTGTTGTTGATGTGGCCCTTGACAACTTGGGTTGGAAAAAGTGGACAGCTGAATATCGGGATAATTTAGCTCTCTTAGAATGCTTGCCCTCCAAGAAAAAAGTCATGAGGCTCATTTTCTTTGAAATATACAGGTTCAGTAAAAATTCAGTTTTGCTGAATGATTCAGATAATATCTCTATTCTCTCCTTCATTCTGCAGGTTGAAACAAATTTGCCCTATAGATGAAACTATTTTAGATTTGTCTCTACATTTGCAATCTCACAGAACCCAAATGGCACGCGGTGAGCACCTAGCAGGATCTCACAAATTAAATCCAGTTCTCTAGTTGTCTTGGGATAAAGAATTCCATCCTTCTACATCCTTTGTATTTTTAGTACAGCCTGTTGAATGCTATAATAAAAGAGAACCAAGTATATACATTATTCACTTTCTGCCCTTTGCAACATTGTGTTTTGAGGGAGAGGAGATAGATGATAGGAAAGGGAGTTGAATAGAGAAGGGATGCAGGGAGATCTGCTACAACTCTTAATATTATTTAAAAAAAAACAAACCTTTTTGGGAACTAAAAGTCTCTCCCCAGTTTGATGTTGCTTCTGACATGCTGAGTTTAAACCTTGTCCCCTCTTCAGTTTCCCCCCTTTCCTCCCTGCCCAGAGCTCATCTTCTGCAAGAGTCAAATGGAATTCTTCACTTGAGCATGCGTTCATGGGTTTAGCACAATTCTAGCTCCTCAAAATTCCTCTAGGAATTCTAGCTCCTCCAAAAGGCTGTCCATTCCCTGAGCAAATAAAGGGAGAAGAGAAATCATTTTGTTGTTGTTTCCACAGCCTAACCCCGCTTCTTTAGGTGAATAGCTTCGTTCAGCCTTCCATTAAAAGTGACCATATTCGGGCAGCTGAAGGTAATAGCCGCAGCAGACTGAATTCCCACTCAACAAGTGCAAGGATGTGGAAGCTGAGCGAAAACTCCCCTTTTTTATTCGGGTCCACAGCTTTTCAGAGAGGTCTTTTTTTTTTTTTAATTGCTAGTCTCTGCTGTAATGAGATTCTTTTAAATCCCCAAAGCTCGTTTTAATGTTACATCCTTATCTTTGGGGAACCGAGTTTTCCACCCTTGCTACATATCCTGTTCACAATAAAATCTCAGGACTCTGAAAAGAGAACTATTGCCCCATTTCTGATGAATGCGCCGCTTAGTTCATATAATGCGAAGGGGCTTTTGATGTGCTACAATGCGAGTTACGCCCAAAGATTGTCTCTTTGGACAGATCTACAACGCTTGGCTTCATGTTTGAAAGTTAAATGGACAGCAGCAATGTTGAAACTCCCACGCTTCAACCACTGCAGACACTTGGGACATTTTCCTGCTAGTTTCCATAAGTGAAAGGGGGAGGGGAGAAGGAGAGAGAGTGATGCAGGGCTAAGGAGGAAGGGGAAAGGGAGGAGATGTGGGAGAGAAAGCCGAAGGGGAGGGGAAGAAGTGGGGGGGGGGGCACAAAGTCCTGTCTCCAATCCACAATCAAGAAAAAAGGGGATCCTTTTTCTCTACCACCCCTCCCCCCCCATTTTGGGGGGGCAGGCTAAAAATAAGAGCATTTTCTCCTTAGCTCCTGTCTCCCCATAGGTAGCTGGTTCCCTCAAGTCCCTGAAATTGTTGCTCCTCCATAAAATCAAAATTTATGATTATTCAAATGTTGGGGACTGTGAAAAGAGAGGAAGAAAGAGAGAAAATTAATATTGCAGCTGTTCTTCTGATTAATGAGAGATAATTGCTCATGAAAAGTCACCCCTGTGGCATTTTGTTGTCTCCTGGATCTTTGTTCTTTTCCACTATTATTGAGGACTTTCTTGAAGACTAAGCGGTTCTTTTCAATTTTTGGTATTCAGAAAGTGTTGCCTGGTTACAGATAATGGAGAAATCTCGGGCTATATTGGGTAAGATGTGCCACAGACAGCAATATCACAATGCCACTTGGAGAAAAGGATGGATACAAGTTAACGATGCGCTTTCAATAAAACATTCATAGACTTGTTCACGCTTTTATAATGACCTCATTAATGGGAGCTGGGGGCAAGTAAGTCCTGTCTCCTGTTGGTGTTCAGCTAACAAAACCCAGCTTTGAGATCATTCATCGCTTTGGAAACTAATATGAAATCAATGTTAGATGAGGAAATCCTTGAACGAATGCCGCTACAACACCAGGGCTAGAGAGTCTGCTCTCTCCACCGTCAACTTTGGACCAGTTTCAAGGTGGGGACACCCCGAAACTTGGAGAACTACAGGGGAGCGTGAGATTGGGGGGGGGGGGAACAAGGCGAAGCAGGAATGTGTTGAAACAACAGCGGCTGTCTCAGAATCCATCCCTAGTAGCCAGGATACAGAGCTGGTTCAGGCGAATTGATTGGGGCACAAGGAGCCTAAAGTTCGTCGGCTGGTGCACTGGAGGAGGCAGCTAGGGGGGGACTCTAGGGAGTGAAGAGAAGTAGGAAAAAATGGGGTACATTAGTAGTGGACACAGCAAGAAGTGGAAAAGGAAGAGAGGAAGAGAAGAAATGAGAAAGAAAGGAAGGAAAAGGGAGGAGGAAAGGAAGAGGAGGGAGGGATAAAAGAAAGAAGAAGAAAGGGAGGAAGGGAGGAAAGAAAAAAGCAAGGAAGGAAGAAAAAAAGAGAGTTCATAATTGGTGGGAAAACTAGGGAAAAACACCAGACAACCAAAAGTTGCAATCTGGAGGAAAGAAGATCTACTGTTCTTTCTAAACTGCTCTCATTTTTAAAAAGTGATTCTAGGGGCGAGGTGTGCAGGGTTAGACGGGCAATTTCGTTACATTCTCATTTGTTACACTGTCTTGAACTAAAGGAAGACAAAGCAATACTCTGTCACCCGAAGCAGAATGAAGGGAATCAAAGGATTTTCCCTTAAAAGGACTAATTTTCTCCTTGAATTATGAAAGTAATGGCTAGGTAACAGCCTGTGCTCTGTACCCAACTGCTTAATACCTTCTAAATCCTTCCACGTGGCTCGACTAGTCGTAGCAATTAGAGCTCATTATAGGCTCATAAGAGCTCTCATTTCGGGGATTACTTAATGGACAATGAAATTTTATCGGACAGAATTATTGAGAAATAAAATTGTGAAGAGGATGAGGGGGTTGTGGGCACACGCCTACAGTCAACCCGCATGACTTGGAAGGACCAAAGCTCCCAGCCCTTCAGCTAACCGTTAGTCCCTTCCACTACATGGTTTTAGGTGATGTTCTGTGTTTATTATTACAATAATTCATTATCGAAATAACTGGTATAACTTCTTCTTCTACCTGACTCACCCCACTCCACCCTACTCCCAGACCCTCCAAAAGGGCCATCTCTCCAAAACAAGAGTTTGAGACTCCTAGGAAACTCTGGTTTGTTGACCAAGTTTGTTGTACCAAGTCAGTACAGTCCCAGTCTGCAACCTGGGTTCAGAAGAACTGCAATTGTTTAATCCAAGATTGGTCAGGAGGTATGAAGAGAGACAGAGGGAATGGTAGAATGCATAGGGAATGGAAGGACTGCAGAGATCATGAAGTCCATCCCCCTAGTCTTTACAAATGAGGAAAAAGGCCCAGAGAGAGATGACTTGTATATAAATCATTCCTTCAACCTTCAGAATTTTACAGGCTTTCATTAACTCCTATTGCATCCCAAGCCTTAGAGAGATTGTTGCTGTTTGTCCTTCCCTCTGGAAGAGGCCCATGATATCAGGGAGGTTCCATGACTGGCAAGTAAGGGAGGACTGTGCAGAGTCACTGGTCTTACTTTCCTAGAGAGACAGAAAGATTAAGAAACCATGATCTTTGTCCTTTAGGGAATCACACCTTAGCAGCTTGTCAAAAGTCACAGAACCAGCCAATGGAGAAGGAGGAAGAAGAGAGACTGAGATAGAGAGAGAACTTATGTTCCAGAATAGTTTGTGTTATTGTTTGTGTTCTTGCCAGGGAAATGTGTATCATTCCTCAAGGGGACAAGCTTTCTAGATGTCAGACCAGGAAGTTGTTTGTTCATGTGCTTTAATTTTCTCCCGGGCATGAAACTGCTTACCTACCTTGTGTAGCTTGGGGTTTGAGGGATAGGGAATAAGCATTTATACAGTGACTACTATGTGCCAGGCACTGTGCTAAGTTCTTTTTGCAACTATTACCTCATTTAATTCTCACAACAACCCTCTGAGGTAGGTGCTATTATGATCCCCATTTTACAGTTGAGGAAACTGAGACAAAGAGAAGTTAAGTAACTTGCCCAGCATCACACAGTTAATGTGTCTGAAGCAGGATTTGAATTCAAATCCTGATTCTGGGCCCAGAGTATTGGGCCAAGATGTGAAGAACAGAAGGCTGAGCATTTTAATGGAGTCTCTGGAATCAGACACTTACCCCAATCAGATTCCCAGTCTTTTAGCAAAATTAGCATTTTCAAAAATATAAAATTGCAAATGACTCTTTTTGAATGCAACAAACTTACTGGCTTCATATCGATCCAGATATCTCCTAAGAGTTAGGAATATTTCTTAGAATACACTTCAAGGGGATCTTTCCTTAAAGCAAAACTTGGAATTTCTCCATACAAGTACAGTTGAACTAAGTAGAATAATAGAAAGTCTTGATTGGGAGGGACCTTGGATGTCATCTATTCAATCCAATCCTCACTTGACAAACTAGGTATCAATATCCTATAACTATAATTTCTATACAAGAAGCAAGATTGAAGCTAGGCAAGAAACAATTGAGTCAGTTATTATGGAAAATTCAGTCCTGAAAATAATTTCTGCTGTAGTCTAAAATATTCATTGAGGCACAAATGTTATAATTATTTGCATAATTGCCTATTCCTCAATTTCATTTTGCTGGTATCCACTTGGCCTAGGATGAAGCTGAACAGATCTTGCAAAGGTTTCTTCTCCAAGTCTCTTGGTAAAAAGCAGTTAAAGTTGAGGCTGACCTGCCTTAAGCCCTAAAACTCCCTAATTGTTGTCACAAGATGTTGGATTAGCACATTTCTGGAATAGCTGTCTGTTTACACTCCAGAGACCCACCGTCCACTAACCACTTTCTAATTGAATTCTAATCACATTCAAATAGCTCAATAACCCGCCTCAGCTGCAATTCATAAAACTTTAATTGCCATCCATAAATCCTGACTCCCCGAGTGCAGAGTGTCCCTACAACCCAATTACAGCTCGCCTGGGGGGGGGGGAGATAGGGAGAGAAAGAAGGAGGGAGGCAAAGGAGGAAGAGAGAGGGAAGTATGAAGAAAAGAGGGTTAAGTCAGATAGAGAGGTAGAGATCTGAAAAGTGATCCACCAACCTGGCTTGTGTCACTTGCGTTGGGACCATACTCAACCTAGGTCAGTCACTTCTAACTCTCTATACCCTGTTTTCTCCAAACCCTTCCGATGAACTCAAATCGGAACTTAGCTCGACAAGGCGAAAATATTTTTGGCTGCATTTGAACTCAGCTTTTTCCTCAGTGCACAGAAACGGATTGTAAAAAAAATTAAACATACTGGTGAGAAATCGGTCAAATCTTTACCCGTTTGGCTTCTCAACAAGAACAGCCCCTTGAAAAGTGTAGTACTAACTAGGGACAAAGGTGGCAAGGGTGAAGATGGGCCTTTCCCCCCCCTGGGGGTACAAGCTCCCCTCGCCTGCTGTGCTTAGGCAAAACACTGTGTAATTAAACATGATTTTTGTTGTAAAATTGATGGATAAATAAATTAAGAGATAACTAAAAATTGATCATAGCACACAGTCCTCGGAAGTTTACGACACCTAAGTCTCCCAAAGAAGGTAGAACCGGAGATTCCGCAAGATTCCACGCTTTCTTTTCACCTCTGGTTTCTATCTAAGGAAGGGAGGAGAGGCAAAACTCTCGTTTGCTTTACCAGTTATTCATCCTTCCAGAAAATGGTCTGATGGTCTGCGGAAATGTTGAGAATGAGAAGAAAAGAGATCTGGTCCAGCCCCTCAGCTCTTAAGCACAGGACTGGCTGAAGGTGGAAAAAGATCTAGTGAGCTAAAGAGATTGATTCAGAGAAGGCCCTCCTCTAGCCCTCTGCAGGGGTGGGTACGATGCTGTCAGTCCTGCCCGAAAACTGCAGGAGATTTTAAGGCCCTTTATTCTAATACCTTGTGAACAGGTGTTTCGGAATGCGAAAGAGCGCTTTTGGCGTCCACTGGAAAAGTCGTCCCATTTAATTAGAGATTTGGCCCGTGAGAGTCTGACTACTTTTGAGACTGCGTCGGGAAGGACTCACTGACAATTTGTCAGAACCCGACTTAATTTGGGGATTGAGCAAAAGAGGCAAGAGGAAAGGGTGAACTAGGTAAGAGGTATTTTTCTGAGGCTAAAAGAATATGAGTAGCCTTGTGTGATTAGTACTCTAAGGCAGCGAAGCATGATTATTAGGACTGACCCTAGCGCCAAAAGATTCAACGCAGTGATGTAGGTCTAAGGAACGACCTGGGCTGGAAGAATGGGAGTGGGCCGAAACTGAATTCTCTTGGATTCCATACCCTGCAGTTTCCAGCTCTTTGCTGTTTCATGGAGCAAAGGAGGCTTTTAGTGCATCTCCCTCAGGGCAAGTGCAATGTCGGAGACCTTTGTCAGTATGATTCTAATAAAAACCCTCTCGGTTTCCACCTAGCCTGATCCCCTACACCCGAGCTGTGGGGCCAGGAACTGGGTGTAAAGTAAAGTGTTCTGATGGGCTTCCTGCCCAGGCGGGGGCAGGGAGCTAATGCCCAGGGTTTCTGTGGAAAGGAGGAAGGAAGGGGAGGAGAAGGGCCAGAATCACCGCGAAATTAACAAAACATACACTTTAAGAAGTTCCCCCCTCCCCTTCTTTTTTATTCACTCCACCTCCTCCGCCTATTGCCTCCACCTCACTGCAGTCCACCCCTTCCCGTGCTCGCCCCCTCCTCGTTTTTGTTGTGAGTTGAGCAGCCTATCCCGAGGGTGGGGAGATGCTGAGGAGCCCGAGCAGTGCGGTACTCTCCGGCATCACGTGCTGGGTTGGGGCATATAAAACCCCAGAGCAGGGGAGCCCGGGCGGGGGAGGTTAGGACCAGCCCTCTCCGGGGACCCCTTTGTTCGCTTCTCAGACTTAAGCACCTCTGCGTTCCTTCGGGGCTTCAGTGACAGCGTCCTCGCCTAGCCAAGGAAAACAAGAGAGCGTCGGAGGTGAAAGGGGAGAGAAGGGTGAAGAAAAGAAGAGAAATAGTGGGGGAAAGCTGCCTTCTACTCCCTGTCTCGTCGGACTCCGTCCCTTCGCGACATGTCGCGATCCTTCTATGTCGATTCTCTGATCATCAAGGACTCCTCAAGGCCTGCGCCCTCCCTACCTGAGCACCAGCACGGCCCTGATTTCCTCATCCCCCTGGGCATGCCATCGCCGCTGGTCATGTCAGTTTCGGGGCCCGGCTGCCAGTCGCGCAAAAGCGGCACTTTCTGCGTGTGTCCACTCTGCGTCACCTCCCACCTGCACTCCGCTCGGACGGGCGGCGGCGCAGGAGGCGGCGGGGGAGGAGGAGGAGGTGGTGGCGGCGGCAGCGGGACAGGCGGCGGGGCTATCCCCCTGCTCAAGAGCCAGTTTCCTCCTGGCCCCGGGGACGGGCAGTTTTGCCCCCGGATGAGCCATGCCCATCACCACCACCACCAGCCGCAGCACCACCATCACCATCAGCCCCAGCAGCCTGGCTCGGCGGCTGCGGCTGCGGCTGCAGCGGCGGCAGCGGCCGCGGCTGCTGCCCTAGGACACCCCCAACACCACGCACCTGTCTGTGCCGCCACCACCTACAATGTCACCGATCCCCGAAGGTTCCATTGCCTCACTATGGGTAGGAAGAAAACTTCTCTAGGTCTCCCTTTTCTTGGGAATCTGGCCAAACTTTTCTTTTCATTTGGGGGGTGGGGAGAAAGCGGTCTCAGTCGTGGGGATGGATAAGGGTGGTGATTGACCCAAGAAGGTCTCAGAGCAAGATCAGAAACAGCAGAAAGGATGTTGCTGGACCAATCTTTTTTTTTTTTTTAATCTCTTAACACCCTTACACACACACACACACACACACACACACACACACACACACACACACA
>NW_027186473.1:11465345-11483777 GCF_028583685.1 Petaurus breviceps papuanus
CACACACACACACACACACACACACACACACACACACACACACACACCCCAAGCCTCCAGATCTGGGATAGTTTAGCTTACCTGTTTAGTCAGTACTCGGGGAGGAAGAAACTGTGGGTCAGTGTGCTAAGGTGCAGCCCCAAAAGGCAGACGACAGTGTCAGTCGGTCTTAGATGAAGTTAGAATTGTAATGAGATGTATGCATTTGTGTACCAGTGTGAGTGCATCTGTCCGTATTCGTGGTTGTGGATAGCATCAGTTTTGATTGAATTGCTGTGATTGTGATGCCTGTGGCATGGGGAAGACAATTATTTTTCCGTGGGACTTTCAGTGATGAGGCAGCCGGAGGCTCTTGAATACCTCAGACTACTACTAACCCTCAGGAGTATGCAATCCCAGGAGTTTTTAAAATGTATTGAATCCAAGGGAAAATGAGACTTGTGTTGAATCGTCAGTCAGCGTCTGAGAGGGTAGAGGTTGACTCGGCCAGATGACAATGACTTTTTTCTTCCAGTCTGTGCGTAGGGGACGGTTGTACGAATATGTCTATGTCTGTATGAGATATCTGGGGATATTGCTTACCTATACTTCTTATGGCTGTGTCTTCTTCCTCACACAGGTGGCTCTGATACTAGTCAAATTCAAAACGGCAAGAGGATGAGGACAGCTTTCACCAGCACCCAGCTCCTGGAGCTGGAAAGGGAATTCTCTTCAAACATGTATCTTTCTCGACTTCGGAGAATCGAGATTGCCACATACCTCAATCTCTCAGAGAAGCAGGTGAAAATCTGGTTCCAGAACCGTCGAGTAAAACACAAGAAAGAGGGCAAAGGTTCGCAGAGGAACAGTCACGGGGGCTGCAAGTGCGTCAGTAGTCAAGTTCACTACCCGCGCTCTGAGGACGAAGAGTCCTTATCCCCTTCCTCCGCCAACGAAGATAAGGAGATCTCCCCATTATGAGCTCCCTTTCCTCATCGGGATAAGCTCCTAAGGTCTCTCTGCCCTTCCCTCTCTCCCCAACCCCTCGTCTCACTTCCCCCATGAGACCTCCGGGGAGCATACCTGGCAGGCCCAAAAGAATCATGAACACTTTGCAGAGGCCAGCGAAAAACGGTGAGAACTCAGGCCGAGAAAAGTCTACTCCTGGGTTCTGCACCTGCTGCTGCAACCACGCCAGGAGGAGCACGCCGGCCAGCTCCTCACATCCTCTCTCTGCACCAGGCTTAGCTCATTTCAGTTTTTATCTGTTTGGTTCGTGTTCAATTCGCAATCATAGATTTTTTTTTTAAAGTGTAACTGATTTAGAAGTCAGCTAAAAATGTTGTATAATACACAAAAAAAGCAGGTGTTGTAGGGTGGGTCTTTTTTTTTTTTTTAACACTGTAATGGGGTTTTCCAAAAACATGTCATTTACCCTACTGTTTTTCAACATCTCTTATGGCAGAACCCCATTTTTTGTTTAATTTGTTGTGCTTTTTTTTTTTACAGGAAGTTTTGAAGTTGGAATTAACTTAGAAAATTATACCTTGTAGTTCTGCTTTCTGAAAATTGTCTGTAAAGAGTGACAAATCCAGTCCTTGAGAATCCCTTTGTATGTGAATAGTTTTTATATAAATTTATATTTATATTTATTTAAATAAAGGAGGTATTAAAGCCTTTTAATTGTTTTGGAATGTTCTCTCTCCCTCTCCCGAGCCCCATACACCTCAATTGTGTATTTGAATTACAATTCTGAAACTGATGCAGATCGAAACAGCGTCTGAAGTCAGCCTTCGAGAAGGGGGGGGGGGGGAGGAGGAGGAGGTAAAACCAGGCTCCGCATTATGGATCTCACAGTTGGAAGGGTTTTGATGCTCTAGGTTTTTAATGTGCCGCAGAGACTGATGAAACTAACCACGGAAACACCTTCAGTCATTATTCAGTGATGGAGAATGATTATGGGTGGCAGCCTTATCCCTCGACCTCCCTCATCTCAGATCTAACTTCCTCACAATTAACACACTGAGAATGTCTTTTACAACTAATCCCCCTAAAGCTTTTGGTTTTCTTCAGCTTAGAGCAGTGAAGTGCCAAAGGCTGCTAAATTTACCCCCTCTCTTTTCTGCTTTCTTGGCTTCTCTTCCTTCCTCAGAATCAAAATTTTCCTTAATCCAACTATGTAAAAAAAAATTCTCACAGAAGAAAGCAACAACAAATTGTAAACTCCACTCCTTACTCCTTCAAAAAAGCACCACTCATTGATAATACATGTTTTTAGGACTTCCAGTTCCCTATAAAACTGAGAAATAGGCCTGAAGCCCTGGATATTAGACACTAAAGACTCAACTGCACAGTTTTTATTAAGCACCTATTGTATGATGAACTCTTTCAGTGAAGTACCAAGTTTAAATAAGACATGGTCCCTGACCTCATAGAGTTCATCATAGTAGACTCCCTTTCCCCTTTAAAATGACCTTAACTTTTTCTCTTTCTTAACTCCCCTAGTCTGCCTCCAGGTATGGTGCAATAGGAGAGGGCTTATGGATGGTCTCAGCCTTCAAAATCTGGACCCCTATTTTTGTTTTCCATGGGCACCCGGAGCTAAGAGGTTCAGGAAACAGGGAGAGATTATTTCCCTTGACTTAAGTACAGCCTACTGTATTGCCAGTCTTCACTGAGCCTGTGGCTCTCCATTCTGAATCCTTTTTTTAAAAAAAAAATATATTAAGATGTCACCCAGGGGGATTTATTGAAGAGATCTTTATTTTAAACTCACACAGAGTTCTGATTTCTCTTATAATGAAGCCCTTTCTTAGTCTCCCATTATTATCGATTCCACTTGACCAAAGTTAAGCCTGTCCATCAACGAGAGAGATTAGTCTATTTTCTCTCCTTACCCCTTCACTTTTTCGAGCAGCAGACAAGTCAGACTCAGCATGTTGGAGGAAAAAGAATTGCCAGGAGGAAAGTGCTGAGTAGCTGAGTAGGAGCTTTCTGAGGCTGTGCCACAGAGGTCAGGAAGCTGGATTTGGGTAGAGAAGACAGAGAGGGAAGTAATGAAAATGAGTTGACTAGCTACTGACATGATATTCCATTTACATACATACGGGGTGTAATTTGGTTGATGGAAAAGAAAGGGCAATCTACTAGAATCAATGAAGTCCTTAAAATCCTAAGTAGGAGGAGCAAGGTCAGAATAAGGTGCTGACTAGACTAAGTTGCCTGAAGTTTTATAGAGAATGAGATCTGATCTGATCAATTTGTGTGTGTCTAGTCAGGGTCAGGTTTGCTGCTGGCTGAAACAGAGAAGAATCATAGTTGGAGACCCCTGGAGCAGTACCCCAGTAGGATAAATACCCTCAGTATCCTCTCCTCCACCCCCTCCCCCACTTCATCCTTCTGTCCCACCACCACCCCACACTCTCTCTCCTCCCATCTCTTGACAGTCTTCAGTGCCCAGAAATTGAGGCTGCTTCTCTGGCTTCACAAAAGATCATTTTTGAGTAAATAAAAACCAGCCTCCTGGAGTCCGAGAACAGGTGAAGGAGCAAGAAAGTTGCTGAGTAGAGGGAACTGGCAGGAGTGATGTTCACATCTAAGAAAATCCCCAGAAAAATGCTTCTTGCTTCTCACCCTTCTCCTCTCCCAACAATCCCCCAGAAGCCATGCTGCTGGTTGGGCCCTGGTGGAGTCCAGGCTGGAGAATTAGCTAGTAGCTGCCATAAGGGCGGTGCTAGAGTTCCACAGGTGCCAGCTCCAAGCTCTGCAACAGGGCGCCTGCCTTGTTGCTTCAAATGAAAGTCCAGAAACAACTTTTCTTTTTTCCAATCCAAAACTTCAGAGACTTTCTTTCCCCACTTGTATGGAGTGTGGGTAGGGTGTGTGTGACACTAAGTGTGTAGGGAGAATTTCCCCAAGGAAAAACAAACAAAAACAACAAAATATCAACAACAACAATATCTAAAGCTGGAGGCAATTATTTTCCCTGGAGTCTCTTGCTGAAGGAAGAAAGCCTCCTCCAAGAGGCTTCCTTTAACCACTTTAATTCTTTTAACATCCAACAAGCATGTAGTTAGCATCAGGCAGCTTTCTGAGGCATACAAAAACAAAAAGCAAACCTCTCCTGCCTTCAGAGAGCTCTCATTTTGGAGTGAGGTGTGGGGCAGAGAGAGAACTGTAGCAACATAAAGCTGAGGGAAATCTCAGAAATCATCTAATTCAACCTTCTGGAGACCCAGAGATATTGAGAGATTTTCCAATGCCATACAAGGTGTAAATAACAAAACAAGAATTTAAATTCAGGTTCAACACTCTTGTTGTACTACACTGCCTCTCTTGTGGTATACACACAACTGTATACCAAATATATAGAAAATAAGTACAAGGCAATGGGAGGGAGGTAATAGCAACTGGGGTGATAAGAGAAGTCTTCATAGGAGATGTGGAACTTTCTTCTAGGGCTTTTCTTCCCTGATATCACACACACACACACACACACACACACACACACACACACAGACAATGAAGAATTGGAGCAGTTCTCTTAAGCTAGAAGGTTATTGACATTCATTTCATCCTCCCCCAGACCACTCTGTCTTCCCCACCACCACCACAAAAAAATATAAAGGAAGGAAGAAATGAAAAGAAAAATTATGAACTAGTCAGGGGCCTTTGGAAGTCATAAATCAGACAGAAGGTTGGACTGTTATACAACTGTGCAATGAATTCTCTATTGGGGTTCATCCTTCAGTTTGAATATAAGCTGAAAATATTTTCTCTCTTTGCCAAACAAGGAATGGAAATTAGAATTGCATTAAAGTCAAGGTCTACTGGGGCTCCCACCCAATGCCACTTAATATTTTTTTAATGGGCAGGAGATAATTCAAGCTCTTACTGTGTTTCTCTTGGGAACAGTCACCCCAATTGGAATCCCAATAGAAAGAATCAGAATGAAGTGATTATTTCACAAAGAGGCATTGTGGTATAGCACTGAACTTGGAAACAGCAAAACTTAAGTTCAAATTTTTTTCTTAAACACTATTTATGTAGTGCTGGGCAAATTAAGTTTGCTGGGGCCTCAGTTGCCTCACTGGTAAAATGGGCTCCAAACCACAATGTTTTCTTCCAGCTTTAATTCTATTATTCTATTATTACTGCCTGTCTCTGGAGAGTAGAACGTTGCTGAGTACCATTAGTTCTAAGATTACTACCTCTTAAAAAGAAAAGGAAAAATAACCATCTTAAAAACAGTAGAATTCAAAGTGTCTGCTAATTTACAGAAACCCAAGAAGAAAGGACAGGTGAGGGTAGTATTTCCATCTAGGGAAAAATTGTATTCCACTTCAGAAATATATGAGGAATCAGTCCCTAGATTTAGAGAACACTTCCTTTCTCAGGGAATTAATCTCTAAAGGGAGATGATGGTTGTGGCTGTAGAGATGATAATTGGGGGAGGGGGAAAGGGATTCTCTTCTTTCACAAAGTAACCCTCCAGAGCAGCTGGCCTGGCTTAAATTCATTCCCTCAACAGCAGATGCTGAGGTCGATGTAAAGGGAAAGCCCTTGAGAGATAACAGGAGGGGAAGAGTTCCTGGCCTCTGCCCATTGACCCCAGACATCTAGAGGACAGGAACCAAAGCAGAAGCCTTTCCCCCTCTCCCTCCCACCCAGAGACTGACACAAGCTCAAGGCAAAGGCCCTGACACCAATCATTGCTCCAGTAAAGGCAACACAGCTGGAAACCCTGCTAAGGGCAAGGGACCCAAGAAGTGTTCTTCCTTCTTTTATAGGATGTTTCTCTAAGGGCACCACTCAGCACCAAGTGCAGAAGGTTACACCCTCTGTGGCACAAATTGGTCCAGAGAATGAAGGAAATGGTTATGTGGTAGACCCACCCTGGGGTTCTTCTGTTGAAAAAATAGTGCTGCTATCTAGAGGCTGTCTCTTTTCAAGTATTCCTTTCATAGAACTTTCTGCCTCCTTTTCCCACAATGGATGTTGGTAAGGAGAGATGGCTGTAGTTTGAGAGTATTTTCCAAGCCAAAAGTGACACTTAACAGGTAAGTCAGAAAGAACACCAGATATCACAGAACCAGGGCTTTGAAACTGGTTCTGTTGACCCTATTTCCTAGTACCCTGGGATCCTAGACAAGGTACTTAACTTTCCTAGATTGAGCTGTTTCCTTATCTGTAGACTATGGAAATTAACCTAGCCCATTTCTGAAGTTCTTTTCCAAACTAAATCCTATTATCCCATCATTCCCCTTGCTTCCGAAGGCCCTGCTATTGACAATAAATTGTCACTCACTGATGGAATTTCTAAATTGGGAGGGAGAACAGTGTAAGGAAAAGGATGCTGAAATTGAAATCTGAAGACCTATATTCAACTCCTCTCTCTGCCACTTTGTAATCATCTTCGGTATTTTGGGCAAGTACTTCTACTTCCACCAGTCATAGCTTTTTCACCTGGAAAGTGAAAGAGTTGGAATAATGGCTTCTTAGATTCTTTCTGGCTCTAAAATTGTGATTCTTATAGTCAACTGTTCCAGGGAGAAAAGAAAGATTTGCCCATTCCAGCCTCTGAAAAAAAAAAAAGTAAGGCAATTTGGGAACAAATAGATGCTTGTTCTGCCAATGTTGTTCTTTGAGGTGAAGATAACTTGGGTTCTTGGGCTCTTCTGGTCCAATTTTCCCTTTTTGGAGGGTTCAGCCTACCTTCCTTCCCCCTTCAGAGGTTTGTTGTTTTGTTAGTTGGTTTAGTTCTTCAGAAAATTATCAGTTGGGAAGGAGACAAGGCCCTGGAACAAGGTGGGTGAAGCAGGGATAGAAGAGAGAATTTAGGAGCAACTCCCCAAAAAACAAAGGCCTATCTTCAAAGGGGTAAAGAATAATGCCATTGAGAATACCCCCCTTTTCAGATGTAATAGGAGTTGAAGGGGTTCTAAACACAGTGGAAAGCTGTCCCAGGGTTGAATGCATATGGCTCACACATCGAAACAATTGTTCCTATTTTCATTATTCTCGACGGATCTTTGAATGTACCTGTTAAGGTGACAGACCCGTTAAAAGGGAGCACTTTTCTTGCAATTAAATGGTGCATTTACTAAGCTTCTATTAACATAATTTAATATAAAACTATTTTATAAATCTTTAGGCTCACATTACTGAAAAAAATTGAGCTCATTTAAAAAAAAAAGAGGCCCATTTCTTTGATCTGAATAGAATGGAATAGAGAATTAAAAAAAAAAAAAAAAAAACCCAAAAAGCGGATGTATAATCCTGGAGAAAATGTAAAAAAAAAAAAAAAATCGGGCTTCCCGCCCTCCCCCGCCCCCAAGCGGTGGGGTGAGCAGCTGATTCTATGGAAGAGAGAAACTACAGGATCCCGTCTCCCCAGAGTGAACTTGCTAGGAAGACCCAGGAATTTAGAGGGTAAGAGGTCCACTGAACTTGGAGAAGGAGAGCTTAATGCAGGGCTTTGCAGAAGCAAACCAGCTGAGGTTGTTGAACAAATAATTAGATATAGAGCATAGTTTCCCTTTGCTCGTATAGTATTCCTTTCTTGGGGTGGGTTTTTTTTTCGTTAGTGTTGTGTACAAGAAAATCAAGAATTACAGGATGTTAGAATTCAAAGGGACTTTAGACAACCTGTGAGATGTCTCCTCCAAAGCACTTCCAAAATACATTTCTTGTGGAGGGACGCACAGACACAGTAGCTGTGGGTTGGAGGAGGTGGGGAGAGCTGTATAGACCTCCTGATCCTTTGATACATAGTGAATATTCTGTGTATCAAATTTATTGTCCTATACCTCTTCCTTTGGAAAGTATTAAAACATAATAAGCACAAATCTTCCCGCCACCTCCTCTCCAAACGTCTCCGCCCCAACCAGGGAGGAAAAAAGAGAGCATTTTTCACCCTTGCTACTTTAGATGCTATTATACCGTCACATATGATCCCATTGATTTTCCAGTGTCAAACCCTGTATTTTTCACTCCCTTAGTAAGCCTTACTCACTACCCACTATCCAGGAAAGACTCAGGGCTATTGCAAGTGTATCCAAATAGATCGGAAGTGTATGCTGTGTGCTTAGGAAAGTAACTAGTTTCAGATTAATGAAGCAGTGACAATTTCAATCTGCTTAAAGGCGGAGGTTGGCACTGCCCAGGCCTGAGCGTGGGGAGCTCGCCAGGCTGTGCTTTATATTGTCCGCTTTTCTGAAGAGCAGACAAAGATGGATAGAGAGACATTGAAAAGCAGGGGGCGTATTTCAAACAGCCCCATAAAGAGGGCTGTCACTTTAAGACAAGAACCATAGTGCTTTGATGACTTTGTATTAGCCTCACCGTTTCAAATAAGTGACTCAAGTCCCGAGGGAGAGGGAGGGAAATGTGGGGAGAGAAAGGGAGGGAAGAGAAGGGGGGAGAGGAAGGGAGGGGAGGTTTTTTGGTCTGTATGGGAGGGAGAGAGAGAGACAAGAGTCAGAGACAGAGAGACACAGAGACAGAGAAGAGATGGGGGGGGGGGGGGGGGAGAGGGAGAGAAAGAGAGATTAAGGCAAATTTGAGTAGTGCACCGCGGCTAGTTCTGAGGCTAGCTGCTTTGCTACCGAAGTTTAAGAGAGGACAATGGACCCGGAATCTGAGAGACGCGCTCAGCGCAAATCGCTGCCCTGAAAGGTAGATCTACAACTACAGCGAAAGTAGCCATGAGGACTACCCCGAAAAGATGTGAAAGAACTCTGGGTTTCTTGGCAACTGCTAACGCCTGCAAATGCAGCGTGAACTCGGTTGAGTCCTGAAGTTTTTTGAGCTTCAGCCTCCCAGCTCAGACTAGTAGATTGTGTGTGTGTGTGTGTGTGTGTGTAAAAATGAGGAAATCAATGAAATCATAGGTACAGTACAAAATATATGTAAAAATAGAGAGAAGGGGGGGAGGGATGGTAAGGCATTCCGTTAGAGTTCACCTTCACAAAGCCTAATTGAAATTGCTTGGGTCAAGCAGAAACTAACCACCTTCCCCTTTTTTCTCTTTAATTAATTACTTCATTAATTAGTTTCCACGGTTATTACTCATTTGCATAGCATTTTGTGGCTTTGAAATTCGTGGCAAGGGATGCTGAGATTCCTAGAGGCTAACATGGTTTTAGGACTTATGGTAGACGAGACACTTTGGGGGGAAGGGAGGATTTTGGGATTTTTCTTCTAGCACCCCACTCATCCCTGCTTTCGTCTTTGAGTTGCTTTCCTTTGCCTCTCTTTGTGCCTTTGCTCAATTACCCCCAACTTTTAGCTTCTCTCCTCCCAATACCCTCCAGCGCTGAAACAACTAGGGGGGGTGCTGCGAGGGTGAGTGGGGGAGGGAAGGGGGATCTTCGAACCGCTGGGCCCTAGAAGGAATTCCCCTCGAGCTCGCGCACCCCAGGTCGGGGAGACCTGGAGCGTTCCAGCTGTGGGGGCTGGAAAGACGGGGGAGGAGGGGAAGAACAGTGTCTCCACTTCGTTGGCTGGACCTACAATTATTGGCTGGTTAGATTTTTCTTTCCTTCAGAGGTTTTTTTTTTTTTAAGCTTTTGGACCCCCAACTGGTTCCGCCCATAGTCTTTGAAGGTCTGGCTAAAGGGCTCTGTGGCGTTTGAGAGAGAACCGTTTAGTCACTGTTTCATTAGGCACTATTTGAACCTTGCAACATGTGGTAATTTCTGGGGCAAGCTGAAAAGGGGGGATTATGTAGGAGGGACACAAGGAAATTAGCGAACGGTTAATTTAACTCCTTTTCTGGTAGACTTTTCGATACATTCCTAATTGACTGAGGGGGCAGGTGAAGCTCCCGCCCCATGCAGGCTCATTCACGGTGGGAATAAATGGCTCTTTTTCAACTCACACTGCTCACAATATATCATCAGGGAAAAGACATGCAATGAATATGTTGATTTTTTTTTATTAATGGAATTACACCCTGCCACGCAGGTGTGAGGGTAAAATCCTATACTGCAATGAAATAAGATTAACAATGAAATGAGAATTTTATTACCTTTATATGTCACATAGACCTGGATTTAAACTGTCAAAACAAGAAACAAGAAAAGATATTCTGAAGGCAGTGGTGCCAATCAAACACGGGAAGTAGCAGCTTCGTATCCAAATAATAATTAGTTTGAGATTACCGGAGGATCCCCGAGACATCGAACGGTCTAGGCCATTTACACCCTAGGAGGGAGATAGGATGGACCAGGGAACTTCAGGTTCGTCCTCCTGCCCCAGCCCGAGAGCGGGTTCTTTGGTCGGGCTGGCGGCTGTTCAAACACGTGGGCGGAGCCAGAGCCCTAAAACACTTCCCAAGGTCGCTATTTCGAGGGGGCCTGGAATAGGAAATCGCCGGAGGCCGGAGGGAGGTCAGCCAGAAGGACCTAAGTGTAGACTTGAAGGACCAGAGACTTATAGGCTGGTTCTAAATCACCAGCCCCTGGGGCACGCTGGGACCCCAGCCCCAGCCGTGACCTGGGGAGGGGAGGTAGGGAATGGATGGAATGGGGCGAGTGGTGGTGGTTGGTAGTGGTAGAGAGGTAAAAGAGGCAGAGGCGGGGAACTGCGATTCTCAGATGCCACCTTGTGTTATCTGGGGGCGGGGGGGAGGATAAAAATGGGGCCTCAGTGGTTTCGACTCTGCTACCTGGGTCTGGCAAGCGAAGAGGTGCTCTATGCAAATGGCTCTCTATTAGCCAAGAAATAAATACTCTGAATCTTCAAACGGCCCTTTGTAACCTTCTATAGAAAATCGAGGTATTCTGCATGACAAAGCACAATTAAGCTTTCTATTCAGGAGTTCTGCAGCTGGTAGCCCATTGGGAAAGTGGGAGGAAACTCGAATATATTAATAGTGTGGCAAAAGTTTTTGTGTGTCTTTTTTTTTTTTTTTTTTTGTGGCGAGGAGGGGAGGGAAGGAGGAGGGCGGGTGGGTGGATGGACTGGGAAGAGAAGGGAATCTCCGCCTTGGATCCCTGCCACCTGAACAATCTTGCCTCTTCCCGCATTAAAAGCCACGCTTGTCATGGATCAAGGGCTTTTTGAATGGTCCAGGCGACCCTCTCGCTACGCCGAGCAGGGGGCGTGGAGGGCTTCTTGGATGGTGCCAGCCCTGGAGCGGGGGTGGGTGACACGTGTCCCCATCCGTTTCCTCCTCCCCGTTTCTGAATGCTATGGCCAGAGGCCCGGTCAGCACACAGCACGCCCCTGCCCTCCTTTGTAGATACCCTCTGCAGGATCAACTGTCCCAGAGGAAAAAGGCCTGCAGCCCCTCCATTGCCTGGGTTAAGCGTGGTGAAGATGAAAAAAGGTCCTCAGGTCAGCAACCTGAGGAAGAAGAGGCATTGTGCACTTGGGATCTTTGTGGTGGGACTTGGAGATGATGCTGCTGGAGAAAAGAAAGGAAAAGTTTTCATTCCACCTTCATTCTCCCTTTTTCATCGATTCTCAGCCCATTAATTTATTTTTAATTCTCTTCTTCAATTTGTGTCACCTTCCCCAGGAGGTTTTTATGATCCCCAGAATTGTGTTACCTGCTCATTAGTTTGTTTTTACTTAGTGTATATTTTGTTTTTATCTGTTTTAGCCAGTAGAAAGTAATCTCTTCGAAGGCAGAAACACTTTTCTTTCTTTCTTTTTTCTTCTCTTTCCTTCTTTCCTTTCTTCTCTTCCCCTCTCCCCCCCCCCCCAATGCCTTACACAGTAGTTGGCAAATTGCATGTTCTTATGATAAAGGATTGCCGGATTGAATTAAATTCTTTCCCATTTATCTAACAGGCCCCACAAACACTTTTTCTCTGCTTCTTCCTGTTCTCCTGACAAACTAACCAGATCAGTAAAGGGTCCCTAGCATTTGCTGTTCTGTATCCCATGTATTTCTTTCTATCTATAGAATTATAGACACTTAAATTTTGAAACAGGCCTTAACTCAGCCTTGCACACCATGCGGGAATCCCTTCTGTGGTCCCCGGAGGAATGATTCTCATCTTATATTATTTAGTCTCTTCTGAACATTTCCACTGATTGAGGGACCTCAGGTGAGTGAGTAATTAAAATTCTTAGACAATTCTGGTTATCAAAAAATTCTTTCATATATTGTACTTAAAACTCTCTCTCTCAGTGGCATTTCTTTTGAGTAGCTAGAAAAGTTTTGCCCATCCAAACTTGTAAATGGAGACCAGGCCTGCCATTAATCCTCTCTATCAAATTCCTTATCTGTGAAGTGGAATGATTGCATTAGTTGACCTCTTAAGTTTTCTTTCCCTTTTTCTTTATCCATAGAAGTCTTATTCTAAATTCCCTAATGTTGAATACCCCTCTTTTCTTCAGTTGCTCTTCCTAGGAAATGGTTTACAGAGTCCTTACAATCCTATTCTGCTTCAGAGGGGCTCTAGTTTCCCAGTGTTCCTCTTAAAATGTGGTCCCCAGAATTGGGATTAGATGTGGTTTGACTGTAAATTAATGTTATACCTGTGATCTATTTTTAAGCAGTTCTTTATATTATGGACCTGTGTTAGCTTATAGTCCAAGTGAAGTCTTTCTGATCCTTGTGTTTAGTTATTTTTTTCAGCCATGTTCCACTCTGTGACCCTATTTGGAGTTTTCTTGGTAAAGATATTTGAGCAGTTTGTCATTTCCTTCTCCAGCTCATTTTACAGATGAGGAAACTGAGGCAAACAGGGTTGAGTGACTTGCCCAGGGTTACAGTGTTAGTAAGTGTTTGAGGCCAGATCTGAACTTCACAAAGTCTTCCTGACTCCAGGCCTGACACTCTATCCATTTCTCCACCTAACTGCCCTCTTCCTGTTCCTTACTTGTGCCATTATTCAACATGAGGGTAACTGACAAACCTGTCAATCAGTTAGGGGGATGTCAACACCAAATACATGAAGATTTCCCTGTCAAAATGGACAGATGAGAACAAATTGTATCAGCCACAATTGACTAAAATGGGCACTGTGGAGTACTTAAAGCTTGGTCAGATATTAAAGATGCCAGGGTCATCCAACTACATCCCAGGCCATCACCATTCATCCTGACTTTTGTCACTGATGACTCAGGAAGAGAGAGTGAAGCTGACAACTTCTAGGAACTCTGCCTCACTTGAATCTAATTCACCCTATGATACCACTGATTCTTGTTGAAAACAAAGGACAACCTGGGTTCGGATCTGGCCTCAGACACTTAACGAAAAAACTAGCCATGTGACCTTGGACAAGTCACTTAACCCCAATTGCCCTCCCCCCAAAAAAAGGCAAAAAAAGAAAGAAAGAAAACAAAGGCCAAACATTTCAACTTAAATGTAATTTTCACATTTATTCCTTTATCCTGATAGTTTTGATTCAGTTTTCCAGTATTTTAAAAATTCTGATTCGTATTGATTATCCCATCTAGCTTTATATTTACAAGGAAAAAATTCTTTATTCAAGTCACTGACAAAAAAAACTTGAGAGAAACCTGAATATACTAAATTCAGCATTTGAGCACAGAAGAAAAAATGGTCCCTCAAACTGAGATGCATCAAAACTCTGTGTGAATACATTGCCAACAGATTATTCTATTTGGAATTCTGATGTCCTGTTGTGACTGCTTGTTCCTATGTGTATGAATGTTTTTAAATGATTTAGTATGCTATTTCTACTTCTTTCATAACTTTAGTGAACTCATTTCTTATGGTGTTGAATGAATCAATGGATGAATAAACAAATAGACCTCTCTTTAATTACTGTCTCCATTTGTAAGAGTTCCTACCACCAATAAGTAGTTTCTCTTACTTCTATCAGGTTCATCCAATCTATCTTCTACCCCAAAGCTTCCTTCATCTTCAGTATGCCCACCTACCACTCTAAACTGTCTGTCATTTATCCCTGCCAGCTCTACCTAGATTCTCACCCACCCCTGCATACTGAAATTCCATTCCTCACCTCTTTCTTCCTGATTATTTTGTACCTCTTGTACCTCTTGTACCAGATGGAAATAGTACCAGATGGTACTATTTGTACCTCTTGTACCAGATGGAAACTTCAGTTTATTACAAAGCAAATTTCTCCTGGTCCTAAATGTATTTCTTACCTCCTCCTTCCAATACAATCCTAAATCAAAACTAGCTTGTCCTAAAAGCACCCAATTCTTAAGGGATAATAGTTGATCTTCTTTTGGCTCCTTACTACCATTTCCAGATTTTGAAGCAATCATGCTCTCCTGTTTTTTTATCAAAGTCCTTGCCAACCAAAGTTGACATGATGAAATTGCTAGATCCCTTAGTGTGAAATTGAAGTACTGGGATTCTAGGAGAGGAGTTGGGAAATTCTGTTAAGAATTCACAGGATTCTCCAAACTCAATCAAAATAGACTTTGTTACTTGTTGATTTTAAGGCAAAGGTAGTCACAGGGGACAATGGCAAAAATGTGTTAGAAATTATTGTGATGATGTTATTAGAAATATTTAAAAATGTGTATAGAAATTATCTTGAACAAAATATTGGCATTTGTTAAACATGTCAGCTAGCTGCTGCAGTAGATAGAGCTCTGGGCCTGGAGTCAGGAAGACATGAGTTCAAATCCATCTTCAGAAACTAGCTGTGTAACCCTGGGTAAGACACTTAACCTCTGTTTGCCTCAGTTTCCTCATCTGTAAAATATAAATAATAATAGCACCTATCTCCCAGGCTTGTTTTTAAGGATCAAATGAGATAATAACTGTAAAATGCTTAATACAGTGCCTGGAACATGACCTAGATGAAGATCCACCAAAGGCAAGAAATGCAAGAGGCTATAAGGCAACTGGTACTCCCTTATTTGTATGACATGAATGCTTCAAGAAGAGAGATGGAGGGAAGAAAAGAGAATAGATGTGGAAGGTACTACATTATATTAAACTAAATCTGAAAACTAAATATGAAACTAAATACCTTAATAGAAATATGACTGCCTATGAATCAGATCTATTTGAACAAGCTGTTGACTCACCAAAAAAATGGGAAAAGAAAAAGGCAAGATTGGTTGCCGTTATTCAGTCATTTCAGTCATGTCTGACTCTTCTGTGCCAAGTTCAAATATAAGAAATGTCCCTAGGGGTGGCCAGGTGGCTTAGAGAGTAAGAGCACTGGCCCCAGTGTCAGGATGACCTGGGGATCAAATCCCGGGCTCAGATACTTAGCACCACACCCAGAAATAACTGGCTGTGTAACCTTGAGCAAGCTACTTAACCCCAATTGCTTAAAAAAAAATAAATGTCCCTTATAGATAACAAAGTCCTCTCTATGTGCTACTGTTTTCAGATGTTATTGTTCTTATTGCATCAACCTTAGAATGCCAAAGGATCTCTTCAGTGAGATCCATAATATACATAAATGATTATCTGATTAACAATCTACATGAGAAAAAAAAAAAGCAAATGAATCACAGAATGCCTTTTATCCTGGTTATTAGATGCAATTGATTGACTAGACTATTGAGTTAGTTCATTAGTGCATATATTTTGAACAGACACTTCAATTGGGTAATAAATCAGGCCCAGAACTGAATAAAAGAAAAGCAGGCTGGATTGTAGTTGGCAAATAATTTAGTACTTTGAATGAGTCCGGGATGTTCTCTAACACACACAGACACACACACACACACACACACACACACACACACAATCTTTTAATAGTCCTTTGGTGCTACTATGTAGTTGAACATCATAGATCACCACAATTTCTGAAGAATCAAAATTTTGAATGACCCAAAGGTCAATGGAGACATATATTGTGGACATAAGTACAGGTACATATATCACCAAAAAAAAAAAATGTATGACTGGAAAAGGAGGCTGGCTAGTCATGTACTGAGAGAAAAGACTTGTTGACTGATAGCTGGAGTAGTACTCATTGGTACTCATAAAATAGTATGTGTATGTGAATGTATGTTGTTTAAAAAATATTTTTTATGGCTGGTTTTGCTTTTATATCACCTTTCTTTCTGGCAAGGCAGTCAGGGTTAAGTGACTTGCTCAGGGTCACATAGCTAGCAAGTGTCCAGGCAGAATTTGAACTCAGCTCCTCCTGATTCCAAGACCAGTGTTCTATCCACTTTGGCTGCCCCCATCATTATTATTTCTAAATATATTCTCCCTAAAGAGCCATCCCTTAAAAAAGAAAGAAATAAAAGTGGAATAAAAACCAGTTCAATAAATTGACCAGTGCATCAACCATTTCTGATAGCATATGCAGCATTCCAAACCTGTACTCTTTCACCTCTGCTAAGAGGGAAAAGTAGAGTATTTTCTAAACCTTTTCCCAGGATTAACCTTTGTCATATAATTTCAGTGCTCAGTTTACTTTTTTATTCTTTCAATCTATATTGGAGCAGTCATGTGTAAATTGCTTTCGTGGTCCTGCTTACTTAACCATACATCATTTCCTATAAGTCTTCCCATGCATCTCTGAAGTTTTCATATTTGTCACTAATTTGTCATTTAATATTTCACAATATTTTTGTTCAATGTCCATGAAATGTTAAAAGGTCCAGAGGAAAGCCTAGAGACAGTATATTGTGTAACTCCTTTTTGGAACAATTTTTAAGAGGATACCAAAAGAAATAGAGGTGAAAAGGTGTATGTAGGTTACAATTTTCATATTTAGATGGAATGCCCACACTGGTGAGATCATAAATCCATTGAATTATTAAAATATATTACTTCAGAGTGGATTTTATTCCTCTCCATTTTTACAATTTCAATATTTATGTTGATGACCCATCTGACTTGATATCACAGTTCCTTACCCTCCTTGACTCTGTTCACCACTGGATGTGCACACCTTGGAGTACTGATTTTTTTTGGGGGGTGGGGGTGGGGAAGGGAGAGGCAATCAGGATAAAGTAACTTTCCCAAGGTCACACAGCTAGTAAGTGTCAGTTGTCTGAGGCCAGGTTTGAACTCAGGTCCTCCTGACTCCAGGGGTGGTGCTTTATCCACTGTGCCACCTAGCTGTCCCCTTTTATTTTTAACTGATTTTTAAAACTTATAAACCAGGGCAGCTAGGTGGCACAGTGGGTAGAATACCACTTCTGAAGTCAGGAGGACCTGAGTTCAAATGTGACTTCAGACATTTACTAGCTGGGTGAACCTAGGCAAGTCACTTAATTTCAGTTGCCTCCAAAAAATAAGAAAAATAAAATTATTAGCTAGACAAACTCTATCATTTAATATATAAGGAACAGAAAAGAGGATTACATATGAGAATGTGAAGTTCTCTTATATATAACTTTTAAGGTTATCCCATAAATGCTGTGGTTTTTATCTTAAATTTAAGACAATAGTAACAAACCTTCACTTTTTTGTATTTACTTTTCAACTTTTCTTCTGCTCTCTTCTGTGTATTGTTTAAAAATGTTTTGGGTTAGCCAGGTAGCACAATGAGTAAGAGCACCATCCCCAGAGTTGGGATAACCTGGGATCGAATCTGGGCTCAGACATTTAGCACCCACCCAGAAACACCTGGCCGTGTAACCTTGAGCAAGTTACTCAACCCTAATTGCTTTAAAAAAAAATGTTTCATTAATGTTCCTTTCTTTCTTTTCTTCTTGTAACTATTGGACCTAGTTGTCACAAGGCAATGCTTACCTTCTAAAATCTCTATCTAACTCAATGGTCCCAACTTCTGATTATTACCTCTTTACCAATCTTCTTTCCCACACCCTCATCACATTCACCAAATTTGTTCTTTGTCCTTCCTGGGATCTCAAGTGTTCTACCCCTCTCACCTTATCCAGGCTTTGAATTCCTTCTGGGCTGCACTGGATGCTACTTTTCTAGAAATGATGGGCTTGTTCTTGTCAACTACTTCAATGATTTCCTCTCAAAACCATTGAAGTATGGAAAATCAGCAGACCTGGGCTATTACAGATCTGTACTGTCCGACTTCAACTTGGCCTCTGCTGCTGCTTGTCATTCCTTTTATTTCCCTCTCATTATCTCTCTAACACACTCCTCACAGTGATTAGTCCAGGTCTCCTCTGAGTGCAAAGCACTGTTTTAGCAGCTGGGGAAGATACAAAGCTTAGATTAGACATGGTCCTTGACTTCAAGGATATAACAGTCTAGAAGGGGGGATAAGACAACATCACACATGATTGTGTTAGAGACAAAACAAAGTACTGTGTGAGATCTGAGATGGAAAGCCCATACCAACTGGAGGGATTGGGGAAGGTTTTCAGAACTAAGCAACATTTGAAATTGTTTCTAAAGGATAAAAAGGACTTGGTCAAGTGAAAATAGTAGGGAAAGGAGCTACAGAGATGGGGAATAGTCTGAATAAAATTTTGGAACTATGGGTTCAGAAAACAGAAAGTTATCTAGTTTAGCTGGAGTATAAGCTGCATTGAGGGAAACAATATAAACAGATAGATAGATAGATAGATAGATAGATAGATAGATAGATAGATAGA
>NW_027186473.1:11483787-11564203 GCF_028583685.1 Petaurus breviceps papuanus
AGATAGATAGATAGATAGATAGATAGATAGATAGATAGATAGATAGATAGAGAGAATTGAAAAGCATTCACATAGTGCCTTAAAACTTAAAGTTTTTGAAAAATTCTCTTTGATCCTCCTAAAAACCCTATGTGGTAGACACTATCATTCACATTTTACAGACGAGGAAATCAAGACATATAAAGATTAAATGGTTCACACATCTAGTCAGTGTTTGGGGTGGAATTTGAATTCAGGGCTTCCTGACTCTAGGTTCACCATTCTGTCCACTTTGCCACCTAACTGCTTCAATGGGAAATATAAAAAAAAAAAAAGACTAACAAGCAAACCAAATTAAATACATATTTCTCAAAAGAGCCTTTCTAATACTTGAGGACAATGATGATGTGCCCCATAAGCCTTTTTTTTTTTCTGGATTAAAGATCCCCCATTCTTTCATTTATTCCTCCTACAACACGGTTCGTAGTCTCCTTATGCTGCTTGCTTTCCTTGGGAATGTCCTACTTGTCACTGTCCTGAAAGTGTGGTATCCATAACAGGACATGACATTTCAAATATGGTCTAATCATGGCCAACTGAAGCAAGACTATAA
Organism: Petaurus breviceps papuanus; assembly: GCF_028583685.1. NCBI lineage: Eukaryota > Metazoa > Chordata > Mammalia > Diprotodontia > Petauridae > Petaurus > Petaurus breviceps. The sequence goes on from NW_027186473.1 coordinate 11,484,380, forward strand.
AATTCCTCATGCTGGAGACTGTGATTGTTATTATGTGATTAGCTATGATAAACTAAGATCATATTAACTTTACATCTCTTTTGGACTCACACTGAACTTGGAGTAGAATAAAATCACAGGTCTTTTCCATATGAGCCATTCTTACAATTCCCATACTAGATGTGTCAGTTCTACTAGAAAGCATGTTTCAAGATTTTGTTCCAATGCAACTGATATATTGGGGAACATTTTGAGCATATCACAAATTTCATTTTGCTTCTTCTAGATTTCTTTTGAGAATGTAGAAAATCACACCACTTCACAAAAACTCACAAGCTACAACCCTTCCGATTCTCACTTACCCAAACAAACCTAAGGTCTTCCTTGTCAAGGCCATATTTATTTTGGTATATATTCTGGTGCAGTAGGAGCTGAGAATAGAAGAAGACTAACTACTATTTATTATCATATTTAGATATTTCTTAGCCATTCAATATTTATAAAAGTGTGCCACCATTTTTACTGGGTTCTATTTTTTTTATGTGTCAACTTATGAAGTTTTAGAGCATTTTGCTTCCAATCCCATAAATGCTGTGGTTTTTATTTCATGGTTTTGCATAGATATGTGCTTTTTTGAGAACACATATGTCTTATTATAGCAGATCTGCTTCTATTTTTGTTGTCGTTTTTTAAGCCAGGTAGGTTTATATATTTATGTGTATTCAATTTTCATTGTAAGATATGTAGTCCATTTTTCTAGTTCATTGAGATCTTTCAGATCAGAGTTCTGTCAATCCAACATATTAGTTATACCCCTCAGTTTTGTGCCATATACAAATTTTATAATTACACTATGTATGCTTTCACCAAGGCATTGATAAAATGGTCAACATAACAGATCCCTGCAGTGCTCTATTATAGACTTTCTTTGAGATGATTTTGGTCCATAAATTGCCACTTTAAGTCTAGTTCAATACATGTTCATGTGTAATGTAGCCCACATCTCTTTATATTATCCATAGGTATGTTGTTTAAGACTATCAAATGCTCAACTGAAATCCAGTCATACTATGTCTATATTAGTCTAGTAGCTGAGCCTGAAAAGAAAATGAAATTATTTATTCTTAATGTACCCATACTGTTTGGTAGAGATCATCCCTTCCCTTTCTCAGTGCTAACAATCCACTCTTTTGAGAAGATCTTCTAAAATATTTCCAAGAATCAAGGTCAAACTTGGTGGTCATACAGGGAACACCCTTTAAAAAAAAATCAGGACATTTGAAGTTGTACTATGGCAGTTTTCACAGTCTACAATTTTTTTTTTCTAAAATCACTGATAGGGGGCAGCTAGGTGGCACAGTGAGTAGAGCACTGGCCCTGGAGTCAGGAGGACCTTGGTTCGGATCCAGCCTCAGACACTTCACACACACACACACACACACACAAACTAGTCATGTGACCTTGGGCAAGTCACTTAAACCCCAATTGCCCTCCCTTCTCCCCTCCAAAAAGCAAAAACAAAAAAAACAAAACAAAAGAATAAAATCACTGACAGCATTTTGGTAATCACACTAACAAATTTCTTCATCTCCTGCTTCCATCTCCAGTATGTTTGAAAAAAAAAAATCTGAGTTGGTTATGAATTTCTTATGTAATCACTTGTGCATCCATGACTTTGTTATTTAAATACTTTTTTTTTTTATAATTTCACTCTTGAAAGCACTTGAAGGTTATAAAAAAAATTTTCATATGTTGGCATTTACTATTTAAGTTGAAGAACAGGTTATGAAGGGGGTAATGGAGGGGCCTATAAAATATTTTTAGAGAATGTTCATGGATCCCAGGGTGAGAACCCTAAACTAATGAAAGTCTTTCAGCACAGGGCTTCTTAAACTTTTTCCACTCATGACTGCTTTTTCCCAAGAGATTTTTATGCAAATCTAGGTATTTAGGTATATAAAATAAGTATACAAATTAAATATTTACTGATAATAAACAATAAGGAAATTTATTTTAAAACAATTCTTTGGTATACATATGATTTTACTATTTCTTAAAGCTGGAAAGCAAACTTCCATACTAATGAGATGGGTGTGCTTGTTTATTTTTACATAAAGAATTAAATCTTAGCAAAATATTTGATACTTCAGGATGTAGAGTATCTTCAGCATTTTTCAGAGTTGGCCAATACTTTGATTTTATGATTTTCAATGCTGAGAATGCAGCTTTGAATAAATATTGTACAAAATGGCAGAAGTATGTTTAGGGCCATTTCAGAGATTAATGGAAATTCTGTCCTAATCACAAGCCAAAATTCATTTAATGATTTTGTGTGTACAGTAAAAACACTGCAATTCATAACAAATGATAGTCTCAAATCTGAACCAAGGTGTTTCTGGCAGTGTTCATTGGTGTTGCGTGGTGTGACAACATGCACAGTGCAAAGTGCGTATGTTGTGTGTTCAGAACCAAGGCTGCAGTGAAGTTAAGTGATGCAACACAGGCAAGTACTGCCAGAAACACCAGGGATTCATTACACATTTGATTTTAAATTAATTTTTGGTTGCTGAATATTCTGAAACCTTTTACCGTTGCCAAATTTTTCACAACCCCTGGATTCAGTTACACAACCCCATATGGGTTTTCAACCCACAATTTGAGAAGTACCCCCTAGTATATGGGGTGGGAACCACTATAGAAATATATGGACAAAAGTGGAATAGGATGAATGAGATGCAATCTGACTCATTGGAGAGAGTATCCTCACCAAGGAGTCACAGGTCCATTGAAGAATTAAAGAAACAAGGAAATACTTTCTAGTGATCAGAGCTGTTCAAAAGAGAAATGGGCTGCCATGTTCAGTGAGTGGTAAATTTCTTATAATTGTGGGCCTTTAAGGGGAGGCTGCCTGACCACTTTTCAGGGATGTTATAAATGAAATTCCTGCTGAGGGGTGAGTTGACTTTGTTAAATCCTGAGGTCTGTTCCTCTCACATTTCTATGACCTTTAAGGCCTCCTCGAGACTTTATGTTTCTAAGCAAAATAAGAGTATGCAAAAGATCCTGAGGGAACTGTTTCCAACTTAAGAGAAAAACTAGATTTAAGGACTTTAGAAATATTGAATTACATACAAAACCCCTTCATAGTTCCCTTCCTTTCCAATTTGATGGGTGGAACTATGGAATTGTTTTCTCGAGCACAGTGTCCTGCTGCCTATGAGGTTCATTATAATATGTATATTCATTTTTAACACCTACAGTTTAGGTTTTCTCGGGTGTCATACCTCTGGTTTTCAGTGCATAACACTAAAAATGTCAAAAGACTATAATAGACTAAAATATATTAGTGATGATTTCGGGACACATTCAACAACAGATCAGCTTTCAAACATGACCTTGATGATGTATGATAGTGATAAATTTCATTTCTGAAAATAATTTTTTAATCATTGTTATTATTAAAATAATCATTTTAATCATTGAAAATCATTATTTCAGTCTTTAAGAATCATGCTCTCCACATGGTTGGACCTCAGTGAAGCCTAGGCAGCAGAATGCTGGACTTGCAATCAGTAAGAGCTCAGTTTGAATTCTATCTCAGATACTTAACTAGCTGTGTAACCCTGCATAATCCCTCATTCCCTTTCCTTTCTCTCCTTTGCAGTCACTTTCATAGATCTCTTGGTTTTGGTTACAACAACATTCTCATGCACAATTCGCCAACCCAACTCTGCAAGGGTTTATCTTCTTTGTGCTCTTATAGGAAGAAGGATGGAAGGTTATTTAGTCACTGATTCCTGTGTTCCTTTGCTACCCCACATCCCTGACAGTTTTGACTGGGTGTCTGACACCTCTCTGAACATGCCTGGCAAAATAAAGACTTTCTCTTCTGGTGTGCTTTTTATCATTGTGCAAATCATTCTGCAGATAAAGTTTTGGAGGTACATATGTGTGTGTTTGTTTCATTAAATAAGAAATTCTCCCCTGCTAAAGTCACTGAAACTCTCAGCCTCAACTTCCTTATCTATAAAATGGAGACAAGGATTTGCAAACCATTTAATTCAAAAGATTGTAAGGATCAATAGAGATAATGTATGTAAAGCATATTGCAAACCTTGATGTCAGTTATTCTAATCAATATTGGTATCAATACTGGTTTTGTTCAACACTTTCATGACACTGGCAGAATTCAGATCTGGAACCACCGAGAACAATATCTTAATAATTGGAAAAGAAGCATAAAGAATTCCTCCTTTTCTTCTGCTCCCCTTTAATTGTTGGGGCTGCTTGGGCAACATTTATACTACTCTTGGAATAATATAAACAAAATATTCAAAGAAAGAAAAGAAACCTCTGTAAGCAAGGTTGTCTCTGAGCTCAAGTGATAAGTAAGGTTTGTTTTTGGTACCTTCCCATGTCTAATACTTATTCTTGCTCTTGAATTGGGGAAATTGATGAAAAAAAAAATCCTAGTTAAGATGTTAGCTGATAAAGGGTGGTTACTCCTACAAACATGGATATTTGCATTGCAGTAGAGAATTGATGAAGAATGAAATGCTTTCTAGATTCAAAGATGGAATGTCTCCTGTTGGAATTCCTGGTACTAACAGCTTGATGAAAGAGATTTGGTGGAGGGGAAAGTTCCTGGCTTCCCTGAAATTGTGCCAGAAAGGTAGCTAGCTTCTCTACATACTCCTAAGACTCTTTCTATCCTTAAGAGATATGAAGAAATGTATGAAAGAACTCTGATTTGCTAAGGCTGGGGAGGTGGGGGGGGGGGGGGCGGCAGGGGGTGGGGACGGTAGAGGAGGATATCTGGAGGTCCCAGAACTGCAGCTATTGCTCAGCTTCCAACAATGGAAATTATATTCATGTTCAAACCCTTTCCCTGTCACCATTCAGTCCTTCTTGGCTTTACTCCACCATAAACATAGACAAGGGAACCTAGAAGTGGGAAAGAGGAGGAGAGATGAGAGATATGGGTGGGTGTGAAAAGGTCCTAAGCATTTGTAAGCAAAATCAGCCAAAATCAGGGCAGTTAGGCTAGACAGTGGTTAGAACACTGGTCATGAAGTCAAGAGGACCTGAGTTCAAATCCAGCCTCAGACACTTACTAGTTTTGTGACCCTGTGTGACCTTAACCCCAATTGTCTCCAAAAAAGAAAAGGAACAAAATCATTCAAAGTGTACTCTACAGAGAATCTGAATGATTTGGTTCTAAATAGGGTGGAAAATATAAAGAGAAAAAGAAATAATGAATAGCTGTATTAGGAGGCAAAAGTTAAACTTTTGAACAACATGAGTTAGGGAGGATATAGAGGGGTATTCAAAGGTTAGACAGCACAAGTGTATTGTGGAGTATTGTAGAGAACTAATTAGACAATGATGGTGGGGAGTGAGTTAATAGTTCCCAAGGAACATACAAATTAAGATTGATGTTTGGAACTCCAATTTCCATATCTTTCATTGTTTCTCTATTCCCACAATTTTGATTCCACCTTTCTGCTTCTTTTTATTCAATCAAGTAAGACAGCAACTTTAATGAGTTGTGATTTTTTCCAGTTAGGAAGACCTGTCAATATTTCACAGGGAGCAGACTGCTACACAGAAAGAGTCCTATTAAGATGTTTTAATCACTTCTGAAAATCATAAGACAGGTTCTTTTTTAAGAAGACGCTTTTCTCTACTCATGAATTCCTGTCTTAGCTGATTTGCCTTTTGTAATTGCTATAAGATTGAGTAGACTCAGACAATGTAGAATGAGTCAGTTTCATGCATTTGGCACTGCAGCCCATTGGACTATAGTCAGAGCTGTCAAATTGCAATTAAGTCATCAAAAAAATTTTTAAGCTTGTTATCTAGCTAGATTATAAACAGGTGGTCACTAGCATCAAATTATTTGTCATTAAAGAACTCTTAAACATTTCTTTGGTTAATTAACATGAATCCCTTTTTTAAAAAAAGGCAAGAAAGATAATCTGAGATTAATGGTTGAACCTGGTTTTTTTTTTTTGTCTAATGAATAACAAAAGAGAGGAAAAGGCCATTGGTTTGCATTTTATTGATCCATAACTTCATTTGTGAATGTGATTCACTTATATGGAAGCTCTAAGATTGACTTCCTATCTATTAACAATTCTCATTCTCCTCTCATCTATTCATGGAAAGGTATGCACATAAAGAGAAGTGTTCTACTAAATATAGGACAATTCCTTTATTTAAAGTGAGAATTATCTTGTCAGGATCTTTTCTTATTCCCACCTCCACACTCTCCACTCCTGTTAGGTGAAACCACTTACTTGCTTCCTCCTAGTGGATAGAGTAGTGCATTTGGAGCTAGGAAGAACTTGATGTGGAATCCTGCCTTAGACATTTGCTACATACCTGACCCTGAGCAAATCATTTAGGTACTCTGGTCTTCCATTTCCTCATTTGTAAACTGGATTGAGGGGTAGCTGGGTGGCATAGCGAATAGAGTGCTGGGCCTGCATTCAGGAAGACCTGAGTTCAAATCTATACTCAGACACTAGCTGTGCTGAAAAATTAGCAAGCAAGACCTGGTCATAAATTCAATGAATGTGGATTTAATGAAGGCCCGGCTGGCCAGAATATAGACTCAAATCAGACAGGCCCAAGCAAGGGTAGAGCCAGAGTATTTAAAGACAAAAACTACAAAGTAATGGTCAGATCTATATGAAGGCAGGAAATTACAGAAGCAGAGAAAGCAATTGGTTAATACTCAGTTTAAGAACTTATATGGAATATGGTTAGGTTTCAATGTCCCAGAACAGGGCCAGTGACAATACCTTAGGAGATTTCCAAGAGATCTGCCTTGGGCGGTTATTCTCTTGGTGAGAGCGGGCTTCTCTGTGGCAGGACTTTACTTCGTGAAGAAGGGAGCACATGCAATTGCCCTCCAAAAAGCAAGAAAAAAAAAGGGAGCACAAAATGGTGGGGACTGAGATAAGATGGAGGGTGACTCAGGGTTGGGTACAACAATCTTGGGTAAGTCACTTAATCCTGTTTGCCTCAGTTCCTCATCTGTAAAATGAGCTAGAGAAGGAAATGGTGAACCTACTCCAGTATCACTGCCAAGAAGACCCCAAATGGGGTCATGCAGAGAGTCAGACATGACTTAAATGAATAAACAACAATAACAAAAACTGGATTGAGGGACTATCATTGGAGCAATGCAGACCAGACTTAGCTGGTGATGTCCTCCTCTGGAGTACTAAGGCAGTTATCTGTCAATCTGCCTCAACCTGATTGGGACAGTTTGGGGTGCAGTGGATAGGGTGCTTAGCCTCAAGTCAGAACAGTTTAGTTCAAATTCTGCCCAGATATTTACTAGCTGTGTGACCCTGGGCAAGTCACTTAACCTCTGATTGCCTCAGTTTTCTCAACTGTAAAATAGGAATAATAATAGTAACTACCTCACAGGATTGTTGTCAGGATCAAATGAGATATTTGTAACTTAAAAAATGCTTAGCACACAGTGCCAGGCACATAGTAGGTATTATAAAAATACTTATTCCCTTCCCTTCCCCTGATTCCCACCATAGAAATCTTCCCAGGGCATCTAAGACTTAACAGACAACCTCCCAAGACTTATCAAAATGGAGGAGAAATCAGCCAGGAAGTCAACAAGCACTTACCAGGTTCTAGGCTTTTGTGTTAAACCCCAGGGTAGGGGTAGGGGAATTAAAAAAAAAAGCAAAAATAATTATCTTCTTCATAGAGTGCCTGTTCTATGAAGGAGATAATATGATTAAATAGAAACATAGAGTATATAATGAGAATAGATAAAGGTAATCTGAAAGGGGAAGGCATTAGCAGCTGGAGTGGGGGGTGGTGGTGGAGAAAATTGGGATTTGAGCTGTCTTTTGTTGTTGTTTTAATGTTTTTTTAATTTTAATTTTATTTTTAATTCATGAAACAAAACAAATCATTTCCATAACAAAGTAGAATTTTTTAAAAAGGTGATTGTATATGAAACTGCAAATCTATTCTGTAAAATTTTTTATTCCTTTCTAATATATAATATTGAGCTGAGTCTTAAAGGAAGCTAGAGAAACTCTGAAGTAGCCGAGGGGGCATGGCATACCAGGAAAGGGAAACAGACAATGCAAAGGCTGGAAGATGAAGGGTTAGGTTTGAGGAATCCCAAGCAGGCCAGTATAGTTTGATCATAGAATGAACAGAAGAGAGTAATATATAAGATGATTGGAAAGGTAAGAAGGGGTCAGGTTATGAAGAATTTAAAATACTAAACAGAGGACTTTATATTTGATGGAAGAATCAACTAGAACTCATTACGCTGGTGAGTAACATATTCAGATCTAAATTTTAGAAAAAAGATCACCTCGGCAAGCCAAGAAGATTGGAATGGGATGAAATTGGAGTGAGGGAGATCAGTTAGAAGGCTATTGCAATAATCCCCTCCAGGGGAGAGATGAGGAGATCCTGAATTAGGAATGTGGCTATAGGAGTGGAGAAAGGGGGACATAGATATAAAAGATGTTGTAAAGGTAGGGGAAAAAAGAAGATTTGACAGTGGGTTGAATACCTGGAGTTAGAAGTCAAAGATGACACTAATATTTTTGACCTGAGTGAGAGGATGGTGGTACCCTTGGTAGTAGAGGAAACTTAGAAGGAAGGATAATTTGGCAGGAAATATAACAAATTCTCTTTTGGATAGAATTCCATTTGAAATGCCTACAGATACCTAGTTCAAGATATCCAAGAGGAAGTTGGATATGCATGACCATAGCTCAGGAGAGAAACTAGAAACACACATAGACATAGACATACAGAGATGTGTATACCTATATGGTAATGTACATATAATATGCATATATGGTAATATATAGGATGCACATATTAATATTTTAATAATGCATGTATATGCACACACATACATCTCTATCTAATCTGCAGAGAAATTACAACTGGGGCTGATGGAGATCACTAAGATAAATAATATAGAACAAAACATGAAGGGGGGCAGAGTGTCAACACAGAATCTTGCTTTCTGGATATCTTCATGAGTACAAATGATATGAGCCTAAAATATATTGCTAACGATGTTTGACGTCTTAGGCAAGAAAGGGAAGAACACAGAGGCACTTTTTCTCATTGTTGCACATTGAAAGCAAAGGGTATGTGTAGAAGGAAAAAAAATATTTGGGAAGTGAACAACTGGCTAAGAAAGTGATATTTGATAATGAGATTTGAACTTCTGGACTACAGCTTAAAAATGTAGAAATGATGGATTCCATGGCCAGAGATGGGATACATTTAACAGAAACTAGTAGGATTATATTTGCCACTTGCCCTGCAATTGAATCACAAAAGAATGATGGGAAAGAGACTGCTTATGTATCTCCCCTAAGCTAAATATCCAAGAGAGTATTATCAATGAAGGGAAAATGACAGTTGAGAAACCTTCAAATTCATAGGTAATAAAACTTCAGAAAGGAGCCAGTAGCAAAGTCTTTGGCCCTCAATATCTAGGCATAAGTGCCAAAAAAAAAAAAATAAGGAAAAAGCAAAAGGAACTGATTGATAGCAGTTCTAATTCAAAAAGACAAATTTGACCATGACTCATCACTGAGTCTTAGTGGGATGAAATCCATGACTGTAATGTGGCTCTGTAGGGGAATGCCTTATTCAAAAGAAACAGTATCAGAAAAAGAGGGAAAATAGCACTGGCTATGAGAAAATACATTCCCGGGAGGAAGTCCAGGAGTCAGAGAAGAGAATGGTTATGAAGAATATTTGGGTGAAGGTCAATGGAGGGAGAAATAGAAGTGATCTTGTCTTTGGAGTATACTTGGATAGGAAAAGAAAATAACTGAGGAGTCTGGAAAAGAAAACACAAACTTGATACTGAGACCTAATATAGTAGTGAAGGGAGAATTCAGTATCTAGGAGTTCCTCTCTGCCAAAAGTAAATAGAGTAGCTAGTAACTTCTCAACCTGACTTCATAATAATTTCATTCTTTAAAATGTGAAAGAACTAAAAAAAATTTATTCTGAAATGAATTCTCAATACCTGGGAAGAACAGGCTGTTGTAGTGGAAAAGATGTCTAGGGAAAATGACCACTCCTTTTAAGAGCTGACAATGGAGAAAGAGAGAATGTACAAGTATAGCTTTATGTGCATAATAGATTTAGAGAAAGCAAATTTCAAAGGGTGCAGAATAAGAAGAGTCAGGATCCCATAGATGAAAATTCTACTAGGGAAATTCCAAAAATGCAAAGGAAAATAATTCCAATGAGAAGGAAAAATAAGATTTGTCTGAAGGGAGCAATATGGATGCATAAAGGACTAATGAATCAACTTTTAAAAAAAGAAATGTATAGAAAATGAAATCAAGGGCAGGTAACAAATCAAGTCAACTCAACAATCATTTATTAAGTGCTTACTTTGTGCCAGGCATTGTGCTAAGTGCTAGAGGAACAAAGAAAGACAAAAAAAAAATAGTCCTTGCTTTCAAAGAGTTCACAATCTGATGGGAAGATGGTATATGAACAACTACACTCAAACAAGATATGTATAGGATAAATTGAAGCTAATCTCAGGGAGAAGGCATTAACATTAAGGGGACTGTGGAAAGCTTTCTGCAGAAGGTGGAATTTTAACTGAAATTTAAACAAAGCACAGGAAAGCCAGAAAAGGGAGACAAGGAGGCAGACAAATCTAGATGTAAGGTATAACCAGTGAAAATGCAAGGAGTTGGTGCACTGGGTTGAGTAAGATGTAGTAGATTGAGCTCTGAGCCTGGAATCAAGAATCAGGAAGACTTAAGTTCAAATCCAGCCTTGGATACTTATTAGCTGTGTGACCCTGGGCAAGTCACTTAACTTGTTTGTCCCAGTTCCCCCACATATAAAATGGGGGTGATAATAGCACCTACCTCCCAGCATTGCTATGAGGACTAAATGAGATAATTGTGAAAGTGGTTAGCACAGTATCTTTAGCATAGTAAGTGCTACGTAAAATGTTTTAGGTATTATTATGGGCAGTTAAGCAGTAGAGTAGATAGAGTACTGGGCCTGGACTCAAGAAGACTCAAATTTGAATCCAGCCTCAGGCATTTACTAGCTGTATGACCCTGGGCAAATCACTTAACCCTGTTTGCATCAGTTTCCTCATCTGTCAAATGAGCTAGAGAAGGAAAATGGTAAACCATTCCAGTGTCTTTGCCAAGAAAATCCTGAAATGGGGTCACAAAAAGTTGAACACAACTAAACAACAACAATAATAACAATTATTATTCCTATAATGTAAAGTTCAAGAAAGAGAGGAATGTGAAATAAACCAACAAATGTTAGTTGAATACCTACTATGTGTAAAACACTATATTAAGGGTTGGATGCAGGGACAAAGACGTGTAAGATGCATGAAATAAAAAGTCTTAGACATTGTTTTATGTTTTTTTCAAAATCAAGTAGGAAAAGACTGATGAGATGCCTAATGTATTCCCTTTTTCAAGGAAAAACTATTAATTTATCCACTACAATTTATCCATTAACTTACTTTTCAGGAATGAAAAGGTCTCCAGATGAAATGTGCTGAGCAGGAGCAGCAAAGCAACAAGACAGGTTGATGTCTTAGAAAGAACTGGCTTTGGAGTCAAAGGACCTAAGGATGAAATCTGACAGCTACTTATGACCAATATGGTGGCACTCCAGTAATTTTCTCCTCTGGATCTTTGATAATTTCCAAGTTGTCTTCTTGCTTTAGCTTCTATGACTCACTAACCAAGACTAGAGTGGGGTCAAAGGAAAGGAGCACAGTTAGAAATATGGACAGAAGGAGAATTTGTCTGCAGAAAGATCTCTGAGATTGAAAGGCAGCACAGTAAAGTGGAAAGAATGCTGGCTTTGGTGTCAAAGGACTTGGCCTCCAACCCTCTTACTACCTGAATGACTTTGGGCAAGGCACAGGAATTCTCTGTGCTTTGGTTTGTTCATCTGTAAAATGATGACCTATAAGATACCTTCTCATTCTAAATCTACACTTCTGTGATAGATGATCAAAGATCCTCCCCCTGCCCCCCAAGCAACATCTTATACAGTCACAGAAATGCTACTACTTTAAAACTTGTAACCATTTCAGCCTGTTTCAGTACATTACTGTTTAAATTCATGAAAAAGATTGGGGTTTTTTTTCCTTCCATCCTTGCATTTTGGCTTTTCATGATGTGCAATTTTGTGGCATTTATAATCATCATGGACTTTGTTTCTAGAGAATGGTTAGCAAGATAAAAGCTTTCTCCTTAGTTAGGGGAACCCTCAGGCTCCCTCCCCAGACCCCATTGTGGGCTCTGATTTTCCCCTTTAGAAGACAGAGCCATATGTAATACTTATTATACATAAAGAGAGGAAGCAAGAAAAGAGAAGTTGGCCTATTTCATTCTCTTTTTGGGGGGGGGAAACTATTAATTTGCCCGTTACAATACTAGCCTGCTTTTTGAAAATGAAAAGGTTTTCTGTGTATCCCTTTTCTTCTCCTCTCAAAAAGTTACTATGTCATGGTAGCTTTGTTTGTGATATAATACATAGTAGCTTGTGCACCAAGTAAGACTAAAGTAATGAGAAGACTTTTCTCTTGAATAGGAAAAATGAATGTTTTTTTAATTTAAAGGAAACTGTATTTAAAATGCAATTTTTGGAAAATATAATAAAGTTGAATATAAATATTATGAACAGATGTTTCTTAAGAAGTCTCTGGAATGAATAGGAACCATCTGGAAGCATTTACAATGAGAAGAAGGTAAGCATGCACCTGTTCTTTTCTTTAAAAAGATGTAATCTCTCCACCAAGTGATAAACATGTATGGTAGTTTCCATAAAAATGTAATATTCAATTTGCCAAACTGTTTAGAAAAAAATATTGACAGGAATGTAGATGGTTGGGAATAGAGTGCTTAAAAAGACTTTTTGGAGGAGATTTATATGCATATAATTTTAAAAATGAGATCAGTTGCAGCAAATTCATACTCAACTATTTTCAAGATTTTCATGGAACCACAGAATAAGGAAGTCCTACAAATTTATTTTTTTTTTCAGCATCACCATCATCAAAAACACTTATTAATTGCTTATTTATACATGGCTTTGCATTCAGTACTTTATGGAGTGAGTTAAACAGAGGGCACCTTACCTCTAAGAGCCTGTAACCCACCATGGCTATGAGATGCAAGGGGGATTGGTGGTGGAGAAAAGACAAGTCACTATTTCTTTACTACATAGTCTGAACTGACAATATAAACTCCAACAATTGAGCATATGTGGACTTGGACTGATGGGAAAAGCTTGGGAGCAGATTTTCATCTTCTTAGCATAGATGTTAGCCAAGAGAATGCATGCTATCTCCCATTCCTCTGCTCCTAGGCAGGTCAGCACCAAAATCCCAGAATTTCAGAGCTGAAAGCTTGAAGACTTACAAGCATAGGAAATCCACTGTGACAGAAGGCATTCCATTTCTAGACAGGTCTAGGATCATAAGCTCATAGATTTCAAACTGGAAGAATGCTCAGACCAGAATCCTCAGACCAGAATCTAGTCCAACCCTCTCATTTTACAGTTGAGGGAAACTGAGGTCCATGTATGTGATAACTAACAATCATACAGGATGTAAGTTGCAAAGACAGGATAAGAAGACACTTATTCCTTTCTCAACTATACCATGATGCCTTATCTAATTAGTAAGAAGATTTTCCTTTGATCAAGCTGAAGTCACATTCTCTGCTACTTCTGACCAGAGTTCCTGGTTCTGTTTTCTGGGAACAATCATAAGATTGTAGGGATATACATTTAGAGGTGAAAGGGAACTGAAAGGTCATCTGATCCAACTCCCTTATTTTACAGATTTTACTACCAAGAGGAGAGAGAGTGTCTTATCTGAGGAACATGGAGGAATAGGATTGTCATTGGACTGTCACTGAGGAATGTCATCGGATCAAAGAGTACATGGGGTGGGGGTTAGAGGGTTAAAAAGATTGAAGATGGGTGGGGAGGTGCTATGTATGTTATGAAGGTGTAATGAGAATGTAAATTTTAAAGATCTTCCCTGCCCCTAGGCTAAAGTGCACCTGAAGCCTGGGGAGGGAGGCTTGTTTTTCAGTAGATACTTCTTGATTGGCCAGTGAGTCAATAAGGTTGTTACATTCTCTGAGCCAGGAGAAGGCTATATAAGCCCTGATGTGTAGCTTTGTTTTGGGACTCACTTTGAGAAGTGTTCTGTGATTTGATCTGAATTCTGGGAAGCCGTTGTTGAGAGTCCCCCGGCTTTGAAAAACCCAGATGTGGAAACCCAGATGTTGACTGGGTATGGATGTAATGGCTGGACAGTTTGGAAAGCTGTCTACTTGATCTGTTTCTGTCTTGATAATTCTGCCTGTATACTTTGAAGTTCGGGGTGCTGACCTATTTCCCCTGAACAAGGTAAACAATATATGGTCTGACTGATTAAAGTAAGCTTGTTAACCCATTTTGAGTTGCTTTCCTTTAACAAAGCAGATTCAAGAACCTGTGGTAGCTGCAAACCCTGAGGACGCTTGGGGTGCTTGCTGCTACAGAAGGTCTTTGAACACCAAACAGGAGTTTGTATTTGATCCTAGAGGTGACATGTAGCTTTTGGAGTTTATTGAGTAGATGTGATGGGATATATAGCAGGGTTGGGCCTGGGCTTTAGGAAAATCACTTTGGCTGCTGAAAGGAGGGTAGATTGGAGTGGGGATGGATTTATGGTAGGCAGACCAACCAGCAGGCTCGTATAGTAAAGGCATGAGGAGATGAGGGTTTACACCAGGGGTGTAGCAGTGTTAGAGGAGAGAAGGAGGTATAGTCATACTTTACTTCCCTCAAAGTTCACTGTGATCTAGTCACACAGACTTATTTGCTGTTCTTCATACACAATACTCCATTTTTTCATCTCTATGCCCATGTACTGGCTGTCCCCCATTTTTGGATTACTGTCCTGCCACACTTCTACCTTTCAAGATATAGCCCAAACTCCACCAACCACATGAACATTTCCTGATCTCCTGTCCTCACCCCTCCAGCTGCTACTTTTCCCTCCAAGGTTATCTTGTATATTTAATTTGTTTATCTCTTGTCTTCTGCCTCATTATGTGTGTTCTGCCCCATTAGAATATAAGCCCCATGGGGGTGGCTAGGTGGCACAGTGGATACAGCACTGGCCCTAGAATCAGGAGGACTCAGACACTTGACACACTTACTAGCTATGCGACTTGGGGCAAGTCACTTAACCCTAACTGCCCTCCAAAAAGAAAAAAAAAGAATGTAAGCCCCTTGAAGGCAGGTATTATGTTTTGTTCCTACATTTCCAGCACTTAGCACAGTGATTGGCACCTAGTAAACATTTAATAAATGTTTATTGGGCCAGGCAAGGAGCCAGTGATTCTTGCTACTAGAAGAAGCTGAGTGGTGATCCCTTGATTTCAGGAGTTTGAGAGTTCTGAGCTGCAAAAGAGATAAAGCAAGTTGGGAATCTTCATTGTCTGGTACCAGTACGATGGGGACAGAAGTGCAGGGACCACCGGGCTGCTTAAGGAGAGGTGCACTAACCTAAATCAGCAATGGAGCAGGTCAAAACTCAAGCTGATCAGCAGTGTGGTCAGCTTGGGTGAGATGAGGAGAGTGTCTTAGACAGACAGACAGATAGACAAATGAGTAAATGCTTATTGACTGATTAATTTGGGCACATTGGATGACAAGTGTGCCTGATTGGGCTCAAACCCCTTTCCAGCTCATATGGGCATCCATCTCTAAAGGCCTCTAAACTGGTTTTCATCAATCAAAGAATGTCCAATTGAAAAAGTGAAATATTTATCTAGGACTAAGACAGTTAGCAAAGGAATCTGGAAAACTTCCTCAAGCTACACAGATTCACTTCTGAATAAATAAAATAGTGTGGGAAACAATTTACTCCCTCTGAGAGTGATAGTCTTGAATTGGGGAAAGGTCTCCTTTTTGATCCATGGAGCTGATACTAGGCAGATATTGCCTCTAGTGTGGGCATCCTTGCTTGAAGACTACATTTGTGACCTCAGGCTGCTCTAGCATGTATCTTCACCTGAGAAGTCATCTCTCTTTACTGAGTGGGATTTCAGAAACATGCAGGGACTTTTGGGTGCCACCATTGCAGTCTTTATCCCAGATGACTTTTTGATTCTTCTCTGAGGCCTTTTGTTGTCCTTCTGCTGCAGGCCCCATGATACACAGACACAACATCACCCTGGAGCTGGGATCCATAGAACTATTCCCAATGAATGAGGGCCCTCCAAACCCAGATGTCATGGGAGATGCAGGACCTTGTTGGGCCCATTTTGTGCCTACTGTATAGTACTCTGGATAGTAATGGTCTTGCCTCTTTTGATCCTTGTGGTTAAGATAATTCTATGTTTGGAGAAAACAGCATTTGTGATCACCTCCACACCCCTATCCCCATCAAAGCAAATATGTTACTTAAAAGCCAAATAAACAAAACTAAAAAAAAACCCCTATGTTATTAGCTTTACCATATCAAGAAAAAATATATTTATGAAAAATAATTTGCTGGAGATATAGAGGACCTTAGAGAGGATACCCAACTTTTTCACTAAAGGTGAAGAGATTGAGACATTTTTTTTGTTTGAGCTGAAATGAAACAAGATCACTCAACAGTGTAAAAAGAAATTCTTCAACAAATTTAAAGGCCTCCCCAGAAGTCAAATTTAACCCTTTTCCTGCACTTGCTTTGCCCTATCTGAAAAAATATATATACATATACACTATTAGATAAAGAAAACAAGAATGGAAAAAATGTTTTTATTCCCCTCCCCCAAAATAAAATCACAATGCAGTTCTGCTTTTCACAAGCTGTCAAATGCATAAACATGAACAATTAGAAATTTAAACTTTAAAAGGAATTTAAGATGAGAGAGCCATAGAATGCCATAGAATAGTGAGAGTGCCATAAAATGCCATAGAATAGTGAAAGTGCCATAGAATAGTGAGAGCATCATGGAAGAGTGAGAGCTCCATAGAGTGACCTAGCACAGACTTACTCTGTGTCTAATGCAAGTGAACTTTTAATAAATTTTACTTTTCTTTGGCTGAGAAGACTTGAGCAGAATTTATTCGGCAGGACTCAGCGTGTTGGTATTTTGAGGTCTCCAGAGCAACCCTAATCCTCTTAGTGGGTAACCTCTTCAGATATATCTAGGCTTGGAGATGGTAATTTGAGAGGTCAAGAGCTTCTGAGTCTTTCTGGTTGGAGTTGCCTGGTGAAAAGCAAAAATATTAGCAATCCGGTCAAGATGGTGGAGTAGAAACAGGACATCCCCGCTGCTCTGACTTCCACCTTCTCCAATCCATGTAAAAGGGGACTCTGAACAAACTTTGGAGCTGCAGAACCCGCAAAATGACACAGAGAAGCTAACCTCCAATTGAGGACAGCCTGGCAGGCTGGCAGGAATCTGCCAGCCCAGTGCTCTAGGAGCCAAGCCCAGCTCTACACCAACGTTTTAGCCCCAGGGCAGACCTGACCAGCCACCAGCTGGAGGGACTCCAGATCACCAGCAGCTGTGGTGGTGCAGAATTATCAACACATAGATGCTAAGGACAAAGTGAGAGGTCAGTGCAGTCTGGACTTTGGGATACAGTAGTTGGGAATGCATCAGCTTTTGCACCTGGGGGGAGAAGCCTCTGAGGAGCTGCACGCCTGCAGCTGCCCCAATGTGGCAGCTTCAGCTCCTGGCCTACAGAGTGTAGGTGGGCCAAGCAACCAGTCTGAGGGGTAATCGCTCTTGCTTTAAACTGCTTGGAACTGGATTGTGGTCTAGGGTGGAGGTCCTGGGGTGTGTGACCAGCTTGCCAGAGCATGTGGAGGCTTCAGAGAGGGCACACAACTAATACCTCTGGCAGCTGAGGAAACCCCAGCATTTGGTATGAAGCTCCCCTGTCTGGTGGCAGAGTCCTACTGTGGCAAAAAGCCCAGGGGTCAAGTGACTGAGGGGCAACATGACCAGGAAAAGGAAGCAAAGCAAACAAAAGAATCCAATATTAGACTATTTTGGGGACAAAAAAGGATCAAAGCATGGAACAGGAGGAAGACAGTGAAGTCAGAACTCCTACACCAAAAGCTTCAAAGGAAAATACGAGCTGGTTACAGGCCATAGAGGACCTTAAGAAGCAGATAAGAGAAGTGGAGGAAAAATTGGGAAGAGAAGTGAGAATGATGCAAGAAAATTATGAAATGAGAGTCAACAGCCTGACTGAGGAAAATAACACCTTAAAAAACAGACTAACTCAGAGAGTAGCAGGATTTCCAAATGATGCTGCGGCTGGAGAAGTGAGTGGGTGAGTGCGCGCTGGGAGCGGGATCAGAAGGGACCAGAACCAGAACTCGTGGATAGTGGTCAAGCACTGAACACTTAGGACAATGGCCATGCAGATACAATTTGAAGCTAGTGCAGACACTTCAGTGGAAGAAGAGAACATTGGCCCACAGCCCATTTCACGACTGAAGCAATGTGGCATAAATGCCAATGACTTGAAGAAATTGGAAGAAGCTGGATACCACACAGTTGAGGCTGTTGCCTATGCACCAAAGAAGGAACTAATACATATTAAAGGCAATAGTGAAGCCAAAGCTGATAAGATCCTGGCTGAGGCGGCTAAATTGGTCCCAATGGGTTTCACCACTGCAACTGAATTTCATCAGCAGTGGTCAGAAATGATACAGATCACCACTGGCTCCAAAGAGCTTGACAAATTGCTGCAAGGTAGAATTGAGACTGCTTCTATCACAGAGATATTTGGGGAATTTCAAACTGGGAAGACACAGATTTGTCACACATTGTCTGTAACCTGTCAGCTCCCCATAGACCAAGGTGGTGGTGAAGGGAAGGCCATGTATATTGATACTGAGGGAACCTTCCATCCAGAGCGATTACTGGCAGTGGCTGAAAGGTATGGCCTGTCTGGCAGTGATGTCCTGGATAATGTGGCATATGCTTAAGGCTTCAGCACTGACCACCAAACCCAGCTCCTCTATCAGGCTTCAGCCATGATGGTGGAGTCCAGGTATGCATTGTTAATTGTGGATAGTGCCACAGCCCTCTATCGAACGGATTACTCTGGCCAAGGGGAGCTGTCAGCCAGACAGATGCACCTAGCCAGGTTCCTTAGGATGCTCCTGCGACTTGCTGAAGAGTTTAGTGTGGCAGTAGTGATCACTAACCAGGTGGTAGCCCAAGTAGATGGGGCCGCCATGTTTGCTGCAGATCCCAAAAAACCCATTGGAGGAAACATCATTGCACATGCCTCAATAACCAGGCTGTACCTAAGGAAAGGACGAGGAGAAACCAGGATTTGTAAGATATGTGACTCTCCCTGCCTTCCTGAAGCTGAAGCTATGTTTGCCATTAATGCTTATGGAGTGGGAGATGCCAAAGACTGAGGCACTACTTTGATTTCGCTTATAAAACTCCAGTGTTTCCTTATGAAGAGGACTGTTCCCTGATGTCCTTCACAGGCCTTTTCCTGTTGTGACGGCCTCAGCAGAGACTTTCCGGAGACTTCCATGAAAACAACCATTGTATTTGCCCATCTTAAGGTATAAACAGGAGGCAGGTCAGCAGTCAGGAACTCTGATCTAAAATGCTGATTCCTTCTGAATTTACTGATCTCCACGTGATTTCTCTTGTCCTTGAGGGGGGTGAGAAGCAGCTTTTCCCATAACAGTATCTTTAGGTGGGCATAAGATCCCCATTTGTCTGGAATGTCTTTTTTTTTAACATGTGGCCACAACTGGACTAAGAACTTGAAAAAATTTGGGCTCTTCTCCCCATCCCACCCCTCCCCTTTAAAAAATTAAATGGTCCAGGTGTCAAATAATTATCCCAAGTTTTACTTATCCCAAGTTTTTCTCCTGGTCCTATATCTCTGACAGTAAAATTCACCTGGAAGTTGTTAGGCATCTGAATTGGTGTTGGGTTTTTGTACATAGGTATTGGTACCCATTAAGGGAAGTCTTTTTCTTTTAAAGAAATGAGTCTTGAGTTAGGAGGCCTGGATTTATGAGGCCACTTGCTTGCAAGGTTCCAACTCAGCTCTTCCTTTACTGCTTAGGGTAAAGTTCTAGGGTCTTGGGCACTTCGGGAGCCTTTGCAAAGGGATTTGAGCCCAAAAATGCAATACATGTTGGAGATTGGATTTTTGAAGCCATCTTATGTTAGATAAATTGAACATCCTATGTTGAGGCCTTATGTTAGCTAAATATTGTAAGATAAATTTTCTCTACCAAAAAAACAAACAAACCAGACTAACTCAAATGGCAAAAGAGGCTCAAAAAGCCAATGAGGAGAAGAATGCCTTAAAAAGCTGAATTTGCCAGATGGAAAGGGAATCTCAAAAGCTCACTGAGGAGAATCATTCCTTCAGAATTAGACTGGAGCAAAGGGAAGCTAATGACTTTATGAGAAATCAAGATGCTGTTAAACAGATCCAGACAAATGAAAGAATAGAAGGCAATGTGAAATATCTCATGGGAAAAACCACTGACCTGGAAAATAGATCCAGGAGAAATAATTTAAAAATTATTGGACTACCTGAAAGCCATGATCAAAGAAAGAACCTAGAAATCATCCTTCAAGAAATTCTCAAGGAAAATTGCCCTGATATTTTAGAACCAGAAGGCAAAATAGAGGTTGAAAAAAATCCACCGATCACCTCCTGAAAAAGATCCCAAAAAGAAAACTCCTAGGAATATTACTTTATTCCTATTACTAGGTTCCAGAATTCCCAGATCAAGGAGAGAATATTACAAGCAGCCAGGAAGAAACAATTTGAATATTGTGGAAACACAATCAGGATAACACAGGATCTAGCAGCTTCTACACTGAGGGATTGAAGGGCCTGGAATATGATATTCCGGAGGTCAAAGGAGCTGGGATTAAAACCAAGAATCGCCTACCCAGCAAAACTGAGTATCATGTTTCAGGGGAAAATATGGTCATTCAGTGGAATAGAGGACTTTCAAGCATTCTTGATGAAAAAACCAGAGTTGAATAGAAAATTTGACATTCAGATACAAGAAGCAAGAGAAGCATGAGAAGGTAAACAAGGAAAAGAAATCATAAGCCACTTATCAAAATTGAACTATTAACATTCCTACATGAAAAAATGATAATTGTAACTGATGAAACTTTTTTCAGTATGAAAATAGTTGAAGGGAATAGAAATAGAAATATATATATGTGTGTGTGCGTGCGTGTATGTATATATGTGTATGTATGTATATATATGTCTATATCAGAGGGTATACAGGCATATGAATACATATGTGAATGTGTGTATATATGTTTACAGGTATACATAGGTAGAGGGCACAGGACCAATTTAATAGGAAGGGATGATACTTAAAAGATGAAATTAAGAGGTGAGAGAGGAATATAATGAGAGGAGATGGGGAGAGACAGAATGGGGTAAACTATCTCATATAGAAGAGGCAAGGGAAAATGGTTACAATGGAGGAGAAGAATAGGAAGGCAAAAGGGAATAGGTAAGCCTTATTATTGAATTTGGCTCTGGGAGGTAATGACATACACATTAAATAGGGTATCTCACCCTACAGGAGAGTAGAAGGGAAGGGGATGAGAGGGGGGATGATGGAAGGGAGGACAGGCTGGTAGGGAGGGAAGTTGGAAGCACCCACTTTTGAAAAGGGACAGGATCAAAGTAGAGAATAGAACAAGTGGGAGGTGGGATAGGAGGGAGGGAAATATAATCAGTCTTTTACAACATATCTACTATGTTAATGTTTTGCATTAGCTACACATGTACAACCTATACTGCACTGCCTATCTTTCCAGTAAGGGTGGGTGACAAGGGAGGAAGGGAATGCATCTGGAATTCAAAGTTTTAAAATCAAATGTTATATATATATATGTATATATATATATATACTATTATTAATACTATTTTACATGTAATTGGGAAAAAAAACATACAGGCACTGGGGCATAGAGATCCTCCATGCCCTACTGGAAAAGTCGAAGGGGGTATGGGAGAGAGCAGATGTTAGGAGGGGATATCCTGTGGGACTGCTATTTTGGGGCTGTGGGTAACGGAAAAATGGGGAGAAAATTTGTAACTCAAAATCTGGCAGAAATGAATGATGTAAATCAGAAGTTAGTAAAGCATTTAAAAAAATATTAGCAATCCACATGCAGAATTTAAAAAAAAAAAAAACAGAGTATTGTATATATAACCATGACTCTCAATTGACTACAGTTTGCTTTATTCCAAAGAATATGAAAAATTCAACATTGGTTTCAAACTTTTCTTGCTTGTCTGTCTTTTCTTCTGTGAATTCAACAACAACAAAAAAATGCTTTAAAAAATTAAAAAAGGAATTTAAATTTTTTCATAAAATAATTTATTAAAATTAATCCAGTGTCGAAAAAAGAGCTATATATAGATAACTTTTTTGCTTTAAATACATTTTTATTGCCACAGACTATTTTTTATATTTTTTTCTTGTTTTTGTTATAACTATAAATTGTGAGCTTACGAGAGAGCTTGTCTTTGTCTTGAAAAATCAAGGTTTGATAGGATACTTGCTAACCTGCTTTTCTTTTTTGAGATGATGGTCGTCCTAAAGCAGTCAATATTTCTATGGGGATGCTGTAGCTCTAATTCAGGTGGAATTAAAAAGGAGGCAACAAACAGGGCTATGGAAAAAAAAAAATTACTTGCTGGTGGCATCTGCGTTGAAAATAAGACTTTGGAAATTTCTAGACAACGGTAAACTCTGAGGGTCAGGCCAAAAAGGGAATGAGGTCATGAAAATGCTTCCCAAGAGTTCGAATAAAATACTGAATGCCAAGAGGAGCTTGAACGTGGATATGTAAAAAGAGGGTCGAGGACTGGGGCATGCTTAGAATGTTCTCGAGTTCAAATACACTAACGTGGCAGGGATAGCACTTCACAGGGCACGCGCACGTCCGAGGCTCTCCTCTCCCTCAGTAGGTACCAGCAGACGGGGAACTCAGTCGTTTTCCAATATAGATGCCTAGTCCCAAAGCCAAAATGTGAGAGATGAACAGCGATGGAATGAACACTTTAAGAAATTCTGCAGAGAAAATGCCTCCTTTCTTCATGGCTTCACTTTTCCTCATACTTAAAGACACGGAACGTTTAGAATGAAATTGGAATAGAAATGGAATAGAAACGGAAGTGGAATTCCTTGGGGGGGGGGGGGGGGGGATGTTCTCAGGCCGGCTGGACCAGTCCGATACCCAGTCCACACTTTTCTGCAAAGCCTCCACTTCTTTTTCTCCTTCTGCAGCTTCTTCTTCTTCAGACTGAGAGCTATGGTCCCTGCTGGTGTGCATGTCCACATCAAACATTATCTGCCCATCTTCTTGTGGGGAAGGGCTGTCACAGTGAGAGCTGCCCCTGGAGCTGCTCTGGCCGGACTCGTGCTGGGCATCCAGCAGGATCTTCTCCATGTCCCTGTTGTGAATGGAGGACGAGGAGGGCACGTGCTCCAGACCCCCGTTCTTCCCATTTCCATTCTCGTCATTGCCGTTGCCTTTCATCTGGAGCTCCCACCCAGGAATTGTTGAGGCAGCGGCGGCTGCTCTACCAGCGGAGACAACATGGTCCGGAGGCTCGAGCGGCCGTGGCGGTGGAGGAAGCTCTGGAGGCAGCGACGGCAGAAGGAGTCTATAGATAACTTTTGAAAAGAACATTTAAAGACATTAATTAAAAACATTTATTATGTACCTACTGTGTGCCAGGCACCGTGCTAAGAAGAGGCAAAAGACTGTACCTGCCCTCAAGGAGCTTATGACCTAATGGGGAAGACAACATGCCAACAAACCTATACAAAGCAAGCTATATATAGGGTAAGTAGGAAATAATTAACAGAGGGAAGAAACTAGAAGTAAGAGGAAAGGTTTCCATTATTTAAATAAGTCTCTTAAGAAGCAGTAAAAAATGTTGGAAAACAAAGGAAGAAAGTGAAAACCTCAAATATCCAAACATCACTATTTCTGCATTTATATGTTATTCTCAGGTAGGGGTTAGGTGGCTATATAGGCAATGACTCCACAGTCTGGAGTCAAGAAGATCTGAGTTTAGATCCAGTCTTATAAGTTAATTAGCTGTGTGACCCTGGGCAAGTCATTTACCACTGCCTGTTTGCAAACCTTAACGCATTATATAAATGCTAGTCAATATTATATGTATTTCATCATGTTCTCATGCAGTTTACCATATAGTTTGTGGATTATGAGTATTCTGAATGGCTACATCTATTTTAAAGGTTATTAAGGCAGCAGTGTAGTATAGTGGGTAGAGATGCAGTCTAGAGACCCAGAGGCCTAGAGGGCCTGACACAGACTGTCTCTACGAACTAATCACTTGTCTATAATCTAGACCAGAGGTTCTCCAACTTAGACCCCTGGGGGCCGATGACAAGGGGCCTTGTAAGGGGTCCCCAAGGTCAAAATTATTTTCATTATAATACTTTATTTTCTATATGGCATATAGTATATATAACATATACTATAATTCATTAAAATACTACCCCGTATTTCCTCGATAATAAGCCCTCCCCCCAAAATAAGCCCTATTGAGATTGGTACTGTAGTGAAGGTGATCCCCTGCGCTACACGCTACATTATGGTCCCTCTGTATGCACCGTCCCCCCCCCCCCCCGCGTGAAACACACGCTGCGCTCCGAGCTGCATCCAATCAGAGCTGCAGCAGTGAGCATGTCATCCTGTTCTTCCCCAGTGATTTGCTTATTGAATAAAGGTACATTTTTTTTGTTCACATTTACCTGTTTATTAAAATTGCTGTCAATGTTCATTAAAATAAGCCCTCCCCTGAAAATAAGCCCTCTGGTGTTTTTCTGTCCAAAAAAAAAAATAAGACAGTGTCTTATTATCGGGAAAACATGGTATATTACTAAGATGTTATTTGCTATTGAAATACTCCTCCACTTTCCAGAAATATATCTGTGTGAGGTCAGATTTACTTCATTTACTTCAACCCAAACAACATAAAATAACAGATAGACTGTAGAAGAAACAGATATGAGATTTCAGCTGTCTTCTATTAAAACAAATTTTTTTTTTTTGCTTTTGGAGGCAGTTGGGGTTAAGTGACTTGCCCAAAGTCACACGGCTAGTAAGTGTTAAGT
The DNA here is from genome assembly GCF_028583685.1 of Petaurus breviceps papuanus. NCBI lineage: Eukaryota > Metazoa > Chordata > Mammalia > Diprotodontia > Petauridae > Petaurus > Petaurus breviceps. Next base: position 11,509,590 of record NW_027186473.1, read on the forward strand.
GTCTGAGGCTGTATTTGAACTCAAGTTCTCCTGACTCCAGGGCTGGTGCTCTATGAACTGCCACCTCTTAGCCACCCTATTAAAACAAATATTAAAGAAATTTGCAAAAATATGTGAAACTCTTAATTTTTTTTGTTTTGGAAAATAGTTATCTTTTATTAAAATGTTATCTCTGTTAACATGTAATGGATTTATTATTCTTTTAAAAGATAAATACATATTTTAAGACAAATGATATCTAAGTAAGCTCCCTGTGACTCCACTCCTTAGCAATAGAACAGGGAAAAATCCCTCTCCACATTGATGCTACAAAGGCATTCACCCAAGTGAATACAGTGAGAAACATTTGACTCACTCTAGAACTTATGCTCCTGACCTGAGGAAAGGTCTCTTTCCTGATCTTTGGGATTAGAATTTGACAGGTGCAGCCTCCGGTGTAGTCATCCTTGGTGAAGAATGCCTAATAAATATGTTGTTAAAGCATGAAAGCTATTTTCCTCATAACAGCCCTGTGAGGTGGGGGTTAGTACAAGTAGCATTATTACCTTTGGCAGCTAGATAGTATAGTCAGGAAGAACTGAGTTTGAATCCAACTTCGACCATTTAAGCAATGAGCTATATAACCCTAAGCAAGTCACTTAAACATTTTAGGTTCAGTTTCCTTATCTGTAAAATGGGGATAATAACAGCACATACCTCACTGAGTTGTTTTGAGGTACTACAGAAAACATTTTGCAAACCTGAAAGCTTTACATAAATTTTAGCTATTGTTTTTGTTATTATTGTTGCCATTTTTTTTAATAGATGAAGAAACAGCCTTGGTTGAATTATCTTACCTGTGGGCAAATATCTAGTATGATTCTGGGTTGGAACTTAAGCCTAAATTTTCTGATTCCAAATCCAGCATTCTCCCTCCATACCCCATACTAACACAATTCCAATTTGAGAGAGGTAGAGAAAGTTGAAAAAGTTTGTGGAGAAAGAAGCATTGATAATGGAATTAGGAAGGAATTTTTATTTTCACAATTTTCTCTAAGATTGACTTTGACCTGGCCACTCAAATTCTCTCTCTGATACTTCTGAAGACATGTCACAGGTTGTCAAAGACCAGGTTATAAAGTAAACATTTTCATTGTGGTTGGGGAATGAGTTATTATGATTCATTGAATAGAGTACCCAGCCCAGAGTCAGGAAAACTTGTCTTCCTGAGTTCAAATTTGGCCTCAGATACTAGCTGTGTGACCCTGGGCAAGTCACTTAACCCTGTTTGCCTCAGTTTCCTCATCTGTAAAATGAGCTGGAGGAGAAAATGGCAAACCACTCCCATGTATTTGCCAAGAAAATCCCCAAAGGGGTCACAAAGAGTAAGACATGACTGAAAACAACTGAAAAAAATTAAATATTCCAATTAATAGAGATTTGCTACAAATTTTAGCCAAAGTTCAAAGACTACAATATGATTTTTTAAAAATTAAAACTAAAATTATATTGAACAAGATTCAAGTAATTTAGTACTTTTGCCTTGAGTGAATTGGGCAGTTCTTTATCCCTTTCTTCACTGCCCAGTGTGTATTGTCTCCTTAATTCAGGTAAAATGAGACTTTTTGTTCATTAGGACAGAGAAAGGTTGCCCTGGGTAAACTGAGCATCTGGAGATTCTGGCGGGAGATACCATAGGTTCAAATCCTAGGCCTGCCACTTTTTACTGTGGCAGTAAAAGTTTGAGTCACTCAGCTTTTGGGGGCCTCAGTTTCCTTATCTGTAAAACTGGCAGTCTTATTAGATGATTTCTTCCAGTCCTAGCTCTATGATCTTATTGTGAAGTGACAAGAAAAATGAGTTTGTAGTAACTGGAGAAGGCATATTGGAAACCTGATAGCTGCCCTTAATTATTTACCATATATACATATATGTACACAAACACATACATATACATGTACATATACACACAGCTTATTTGTATGTAGTTGTTTTCATGTTTTCCCCCTAATTGGGTTGTGAGCTCTCTGAGGTCAAGGACTATCTTTTGCCCTATTCCCAGTATTTAACATGCATAGTAGGTGCTTAATCTAGTCTATGGACTGATTGATGAGCATGCAGAAGAGGGGTGAACCTTGTTCTGACTAGCCCTAGAAGGCAGAACCAGAACTAATGGGTTGCAGTTGCAAAGGGACAAATTGAGGTTTGATGTAAAGAAAAACTTCAAGAGTGTAATGAACTGCCAGAAGGAAAGGGGTATGTGAGGCTTGGGGGTGGGGACTAGGGTGGTAAATTGACCTTCTCTGAGGATCTTCAGGTAAAGCCAGAATGATGATCATTTGCCAGTTATGTTGTGCAGGGCTGAGCTTGAAGGCCACTGAAGACCCTTCCAACTCTGATTCTATGATCTACAGCTAATAAACTACTTACTCAGTCCTGCTACTCACTATTTAGTTGTTTTAAGCTGTGCCCAATACTTTATTTGGGATTTTCTTGGCATTTGGTTTGCTATTTCCTTCTCCAACTCATTTTACAGATGAGGAAACTGAGTCAAAGAGTTAGGTGATTTGCCCAGGGTCACAGAGCTAATAAGTGTTTGAGACTAGATTTGAATTCAGATTTTCCTGACTTGTCTTGAAATTCAATCCACTGCTCCTCCTAGCTACCCTAACTTTGATTTGCTACTTGTGTAATTAAAATGAAGGGATGTCAGAGGTGCCAAACTCCACCCACAGAACTCCTATGTGCTGGCCCTGGAATTAGGAAATGTTTAACAAAATACATAAAAATGCAACAAAGATAATGTTCCATTTATGGTTTTCTAAGTCCGAGGACTATAGGGATCTGTTTGTACTTGAATTTGATACTAGGTGATCTATTATTAACAATATTAATATCCACAAATTTTAAATACTACAACACCCCCCTATTCTTCTCCTGAATATTATTACTCTCTAATAGGGGTGAGAGTGAAGGTGAATGAGGTGTATGTGGGGTGGGTGGGGGGAGTGAGGTTGACAGGATGATTTTCTTGTTGTCGTTGCTGTTGTAGCAAATAGGAGATGATTCTGTGAGATCTTTCATCTCGCAGCTGTAGTCCTAGCTACCAAATCATGCCTTTTCCTCTTCACCTCCAGCCCCTTTGGTTGTGGACCATAAACCAAAATGAAATCAATTCTGCTATTGTTTCTGGATGGGGCCTACCAATTAACTCCCCAATGTTCCCTCCCCCACTTCCTGTCCAGTTGTGGGCAACCATACTTCACGTATATACTCTCTTTTCTTTTAGAACAGAAGCTGCTAGAACAACCAGGGCTCTCTGTGCATTTGCAGTTGTATCTGTGGAGTCTAACATAACCACTTGGCAAACGGCAAACCCTTAATAAATGCTTTTTCATGTATTCAAAAACTGATTTAAAGAAATGAGGCCTGCAAGGAGAACATTGTACATAGTAACAGCAACAATGTGCAATGATCAACTGTGATACACTTATCCCTTTCCAGCAATACAATGAGCCAAGACAATTCCAAAAGTTCCATGATAGAAAATGCATGCACATCCAGAGAAAGAACTATGGAGTCTGAATGCAGATTGAAGCATACTATTTTCACCTTTTTGCTTTTTTTTCTTTCTTGTGGTTTTCCCCCTTTGTTCTGATTTTTCTTTCACAACATGACTAATGTGGAAATATGTTTAATATGATTGTACATGTATAACCTATATCAGATTGCTTGCTGTCTTGAGGAGGGGGGAGCAAAGGGAGGGAGGAAGAAAACTCAACTCAACTCAAAATCTTATGAAGGTGGATGTTGAAAACTATCTTTATATATAATAAGAAAAAATACTATTAAGTGGAGGGGGAGAAGAAATGAGATTTGTTTGTTCTTATCTCAATATAATGGGCAACTTTCAAATTCTATTCGAATATTAATATTTTAAAATAAATTCGGTAAGTGTATTATCCAGTGTCTGTTCACATTTTCTAAAACTGAACCTTGAAATTGACTTGCAAATGCACAAACACAAATTAATACCATTTTTTAAAAAAGCAGTTGGGGTTAAGTAACTTGCCCAAGGTTACATAGCCAGTTATTTTGTGTGGGTGTTAAGTATATGAGGCCAGCACCGGGTCCTCCTGACTCTGGGGCTGGCGTTCTTACTCACTATGCTACCTAGCCATCTCTTCATACCATTTTTTAAATCACTCATTACTATTAGGCAGCAAAATTAGAACAATGAAGTTTAACATTTTGGGGGGTGTCATTGTGCATATTAACATGAAACATTCAAATTTGTTCCAAAGCGTTCCTATACTTTTCTATAAAGAATTCTTTTTTTTTTTTCCCTTTTGGAGTGCAATTGGGATTAAGTAACTTGCCCAAGGTTACACGGCTAGTTTTTCTTAGTGTGGGTGTTAAGTGTCTGAGCTTGGAAGCGAACTCAGGTTCTCTTGACTCCAGGGCCAGCACTTTACTCACTGCGCCACCTAGCCGCCCCTCTATAAAGAATTCTTAAGGGGGTGTAAAGCTAGTGAATTCAAGAAACCCTGAGTTCAAATCCATCCTCAAACACCCACTATCTATGTAACTGTGGACAAGTTACTTCACCTCTGTTTGGCTTAATCCACTGGAGAAGGAAATGGCAAACCACTCCAAGTATCTTTTCCAAGAAAATCCTATATGGGGTCACAAAGAGTTAGACATGACTGAATGACTTGACAACAATAACAATGCCAGGCAGAGAAGAGCTAAAGGCTATTAATTCCAGAAGAATTTCTTTTAGCACTTAGGCTCTTCATAACTCTACTTTGGTTACTGGTTTGTATTTATAAACTTAGTGGCCTGAATATTCATGTTTAGAAGATGTGAAAGTGTGACTAAAAGGTGTCTGAAGTTAAGTTAGAATTCAAAGCTGTCTTCCTGCAAAGTAACTGGAATTATTAACCCATTAAGAGTAATTGGATAACCTGAATGAGAGTGTCAATTTCAACTCCTACTCTGAGCAACTTCAACCCAAGAGAATTTGGCTTGTCCCTGGACAATGTTTACTTAACTCATTATAGGTGTTAAGGCCAGAGCTATGGAAAGTCTGTCAAGCTAAGAGCTTTCAAAAGCCCTTTGTTGACAGTTATAATCTTTGCTACAGAGATGTCTTGACAAACATATTAACACAAGTTAAATAAAGAAAATATCCTTTAGTGTTTGGTAATCTATTTTGCAAAGCATCCACAGTTCCCAAGAGGGTTTTTTCATTTTAAATAAAATCTTATTAACATTTTTAAAATAACCTAAACTTTGCTCTTTATCCCTTCCCCTACTCCTCTCAGACAACCATCCTTTATAATAAAAAGAAAAAGAATTTTTTTAAGAAAAAAAGAGAATAGGGAGAAAGTAATAAAACTTTAATACATAAAGAAATCTGATGTTTTACCCCTGAGAACTCTCCCGCTTCTACAAGGAAGGTTGAATTGTTACTCTTTCTCACCATTTCTCTAATTTTTTTTTTAAGCAATTGGGGTTAGGTAACTTGCTCAAGGTTACACGGCCAGGTGTTTCTGGGTGGGTGCTAAGTGTCTGAGCCCAGATTCGATCCCAGGTTATCCCAACTCTGGGGCCAGTGCTCTTACTCGCTGTGCTACCTGGCCTCCCCTATTTCTCTAATTTTTAAAGGTTGTTTTATATTCTCTTTTTGTTGTTGTTCAATCATTTCAGTCCTGTCCAACTCTTTGTGAGCCCATTTGGGGTTTTCTTGGCAATGATACTTGAGTAGTTTGCCATTTTTTTCCTCTTATATTGAAAAAATGGAGGCAAACAGTGTTAAGTGACTTGCCTAGGATCACACAGCTAATAAGTGTCTGAGGCTGGATTTGAACTCCAGGCCTACTGCTCTATCCATTTTGCCAAAAATAGTTTCAAAAGATAGTATTTTTGGTTCCATTCCTTAAATCACTGATAACATATTTAACAATGTAGTTGTATTCTAGCAGAAAACCATTTGACATTCATATCATTTCAATGAGTATTTTAAAGCCTTACTTGTGCGCCCAAGAACTCATTTAGCCTTTGGGGATATGGAGGCAAGAGAGTGGAGGATGAATATCTACAAATGAATATGGGACACTAGCCCTACCCTCAAGGAGTTTACAGTCTAGTTGGGGAGAAAAGTTTTGTGCCAAATATGTAATACAGAGTGCTTGGATTCAAACTTAAGTTGTTCAGTCATGTCTGACTCTTTGTGATCCTATCTGGGGTCTTCCTGGCAAAGGAACTGGAGTGCTTTGCTATTTCTTATTTTATCCTCACAACAGCACTGGGAGATGGGTGCTATTTTTGTCTTCATTTTACAGTTGAGGAAACTGAGGTAGACAAAGGATCACACAGCTGGTATCTGAGGATGGATTTATTTTCCTTATTCCAGGCCAGGTGCTATCCTCTGAGCCACCTAGAATATAGAAAAAAACAACTAACCTGTAACTACCTTTTTTTTTCCTTTCAAACTTATTTATTTTTAGTTGTGTGCCTACCACTTTAAGATTCACTAGGTGTGGAAGTGGATAGAGTACCAGACCTGAAGTCAGGAAGATTCATCTTCCTGAGTTCAAATCCTGTCTTATACACTTACTAGCTGTGTGACCCTGGGGAGGCCATTTAACCCTGTTTACCTCAGTTTCCTCATCTGTAAAATGAGCTGGACAAGGAAATGACAAACCACTCCAGTATCTTTGCCAAGAAAACCCCAAAAACGGGTCACAAAGAGTTGGACTGAAAAACAATAACTTACCTCTTTAATCTAGTGATGTTATTACTGAGCATATGGCCCCAAGTAGGTCAAAGACAGAAGCAGATGTCCTATACATACAAAAATATTTAAGGTCATATTTTCAGTAGGAGCAAAAGAGTTGAAATAAAAACAATGCCCATCATTTGAAACCCATTGTTTCAGCTGTGTCTCACTCTTTGTGACCCCATTTTGGTGTTTTCTTGGCAAAAATACTAGAGTGGTTAAGCCATTTCTTTCTCTAACTCATTTTACAGATAGGGAAACTGAGGCAGAGTTAAGTGACTTGTACAGGGTCACACAGTTAGTAAGTGTCTGAGGCCAGATTTGAACTCGGGAAGATGCATCTTTCTGACTCCAGGTCAGCTCTTTTATCCACTGGGCCATCTAGCTGCCCTTCATTTGAGGTACGGCTGAAGAAATTGTAGTATTCATTGAAATTGGACTATTATTGTGTTCTAACAAATAACAAATATAAAAAATTCAGAAAAATTTCATGAGACTAATATGAGCTAACATAGAGCAAAGTGAGAAGAAATTGGCCACAATAATGTGAGGAAAGCAACATTGAAAGAAATCAGAACCCATTTTAAGAAAGTGACTGTCTTGCCTGACAATGAGGTTTGTTGATTCCTTGAAGGCAACTTATAGGGGAAAAAGGAGGCATATAAACAATGTCAGACCCAATTCATTCCATAGTTTGTTAACTTTACTTTTTTGTTACAATTCTTGACCATGACAGCTGGGGAAATACTTGGAAAGCAGAAAGGAAAAAGTATGAATTCAACATTTTTTGTTATTTTTAAGCCAAAACTATACCACGATTGAGCGCTTCTTCCTTTATTCATCTACATTACGTGGCTTGTAACTCACTTGTTTCTAGGGTGACTGTTATCCTTCAATACTTTGGATTCCTCAGAATGCTTAGAAGTAAGATTTCCACTAAATACAGGCCCAGGAATAACATTCTACTGAACATCATGGAAGGTGTTTTATGGTGGTTTGGTTTTGGGTTTTTTTTGTGCCACAGGATTATCACCCTAAAGTCAATGATGTACTTTGGGGATTATGAGGAATGTTTATGTTATCAAATGGTCAAATTTAATGGAAAATTTAGGAACTTGGCACTTGATTGTCAGGGTAGCATACCATATCACCCCAATGCTGGTCATCTTGTGACACATTTGTCTTGTCTTCCTTCAGTGAACAAATATTGATGATGATGTGATTGTCATTCAGTTGTTTTAGTCATGTCCAACTCTACATGAGTCACAAACACATACTAGCTATGTGACCCTGGGCAAGAAATCTAACTGTTATTTGCCTCAGTTTCCCCATCTGCAAAATGGGATATACTAATAGTACCAACTCCTCTGCAAACCTTGTGGCACTGTGAAAATGCTAGTTATTATTATTATTATTCAATAAAACTAATCACAAAATATGTGATGTTCTACACTCATAATCCCCCACTTCTCTGATGAAGGAAGGAAAGTGCATTTTTTCTTTCTTTTCTCAGACAAACTTGGTCATTATAATTACACAAAGTTCAGTTTCAGGGGTTTGGTTCTTGTCACCCTTTTCAACTTAAGCCATCATGTTGTTCTTGCTCAGTTGCATCCAATTCTTCATGACCCCATTTTGGGGTTTTCTTGGCAAAGGTACTGGAGTGGTTTGCCATTTCCTTCTCCAACTCTTTTTACAGATGAGGAAACGGGCAAATAGGATGAAGTGACTAGTCCAGGGTCATATAGCTAGTGTCTGAGGCTAGATTTGAACTCCGCAAGATGTCTTCCTGACTCCAGACCCAGCACTCCATGCACTATGGCGCCACCTAGCGGCCCATTACATCCTTATAGTCATCGTTTATGGTTTCCCTGTATCCGCTTGCTTCTTTTTGCAGTGAATTCATACGTCCTATGAGCAGCTTTTCTGGATTTGCCTATTTGTCAGTGCTCTCTCCCCCTCTTCAAATGATCACATATGATATAAAATTATATCAATTATATTTTTTTTAAATTGACTGCTATATCCTGGGCAGCAAGGTGGCACCATAGGGCATAGAGTGCCAGGCCTGGAGTCAAGAATCTCCCTGAATTCAAATCTGGCCTCAGACACTTACTTAATAGCTGTGTAACCCTGGGCAAGTCACTTCACCCTGTTTGCCTCAGTTTCCTCATCTGTAAAAATGAGCTGGAGAAGGAAAAGGCAAACCACTCCAGTATCTTTGTCAAGAAAACCCCAAAATAGGGTCACAAAGAGTGGGAACACAACTGAAACAACAGAACAACGAAAACATTATGTCCTCCCAGTAAAGTCTAAGATCCTCAGGAGCAGGAATCATTTTTCTCATTTTGCCTTTGTATCTCAAACAGCAAATCCATTCAGTGTCTTGCATACAGAAAGTGCTTAATAAATACCTGGTGGATTTGATTATATTCAATTGAATTTTTTGAAGGCCTGTTTTGTGGAAGAGGGATTCAACTTATTTTATTCTTTTTTTTTTTTTTTTACCAATTTTCTTTTTGAAAGGGAGAAGGCAGGGCAATTGGGGTTAAATGACTAGCCCAAGGTTACGAAGCTACTGTTAAGCGTCTGAGCACGGATTTGAACTCAGGCTCCCCTGACTTCCAGGACCTGTGCTCTATTCACTGTGCCACATAGCCACCCCCAACTTATTTTATTCTGCTTCATCCGGTGGACCTTTGGTTGGAGATGACTAAGGGGAATTTCAACCTGATGCAGAGAAAAACCATTCAATCTAAAGTAACACAATGAGGCCCAATGAAAAGCAGAGGAAAAATTGTTCATCTTTTTTCTTCATTCTAAGTGCGGCAAAACACTTGCCAAAACATGTAAAAAAAAACCAAACCTGCATTTTCACATGGATTTGAGAGCCTGGTTCCAGCTCTGAAATGGGAAGGCGCTGTTCTGTTCTAGACCGGCTCCAGCTCATTCTTTGGAAGCACCAGCTCTATTGCGCAGTGAGTAATGCTGGGGAACTTGGGCGTGCGGCTGACCTTCACTTCCTAGAACTGAGGCCTGTAGCACTGATGCTTTTCCTGGCAAAAGAGGGAGACAAGGGAAGAGAACACACAGACTTCAGAACATTATCGCGCTGTGTGATCGGGGGCTGGGGACTAAAGGCAATGATTGTCATGGGATTAAATTGGGAAAATTGCAGCTTGGTTTTTGGAGTTTTCCCAAATAAAGCAGCCTTCTTTCCAGTTGTGTTCCTAGCACATAAGCCCAAATAAATTACAAAAGATCATGAACTACTCTCAGGCCCCACCTTTGGCTGTACTTTCCTGCAGCCCTGTGGATTCGAGTTTCTAAAATCCCTATTGTTCCTGGGACCCTTAGTAAAATGTAATTTTAGAAGAGGAAAATGATGTGACTGTCAAAAGCTGAAACACATAAAAAAGAGGCCACAGTTTTCATGTTTGGTTACATGATAAGTCACTTATTAAGTGTGTATTATGAGCACATCTAGGGCAGCCTAGGTACAGTGGAGAGAGTACAGGGTTCAGAGTCAGGAAGATCTGAGTTCAAATTCAGCCTCAGACACTTACTAGCTGTGTGACCCTGGGTAACTCACTTAACTCTATTTGTAAAAGGAACTGGCAAAAATTCCAGTATCTTTGCCAAGAAAACCCCAAATGGGGTCCCAAAGAGACAGACATGACTGAAAAAAGGGCTGAATATGAACAAGTCTATTGGTTCTGTGAATAGAAAAGTAGCATAATTCCCTTCCGAATTCAGTTCCCCACTCTCCCTCACACTCCACCCTTTCTGGTTCTAAGCACAAAATATTACAAAATATTTTTGTTATGCCTATGACATTCTCCTCCTCCAATCTGGAAGATGGCAATGATTTAGCATATCTCAGTGGTTAACAAAATCCAAGTCTCTCATCTTGAAGACAAGGAAAGTGAAGGACTGAAGGCTTAATTGAGTTGTCCAAGGTCACGTAAGGTAGCAAGGATGTGAACCCAGATTTCCAGAGCCAGCATGTCCTACAGCATTACAAGGAGTGTTTACACAGTTCTTAGCAGGGTTACAGTGAATGCTAGGGGGTGGGGACTCACTCTTAGAAATAACAGCTTTCATTTGGTTTTACTTGAGAGTTGCATCCTTTTTATTGACGTATCAAAGTACTTATTGAGCTATTTAAAATGTAGGAATTCACTATCTTTCTGTCGGGAGTTTCTTGTAATACTTTCTTTAAAAAGTATACTTTTTTGGAGTTTTCCTTTACTCTTGAAATTGGACCTTTTCAAACAAACTCCCTGCAGTAGGCACATGGAAAAGATTATTCTACACATTTCCTATACTGAAAGAATTTAGAATTTATTTGTCTTTTGGGTTGGAGTGTGGGTCTTTGACCCCACCTGCTTAGGTGGCCTCTGTGGGTCTTTCTCAGGAGTCTGGTGAGGTTTAGGCCTGGCCAGTTCTCTCCAGTGGCTTGGGATGTATCTTTTTTATTCTTTGACATTGCTTTGTTCAGGCCAGAGTCTTTGGGACGGTATCGTTGTCTTCCAAGAGCTGTTTGCCTTTCGATAAAAAACTGAAGTTTTGACTGTGTCTGCTCATTAGGGGAACCTATATCACATGTCAGGTTTTTTTGTGTTGTTTTTTTTAAGTGCTTCTAATGTTTCTGGACAAACTTCGTTTGGTTACTGTCCATGACTAAGGCCTCCCTGCAACTTGGTCTCACTCTCCCTCCCAAGATGTGTGGTAGAGTGATTCTTGAAGGAAAATGACTGCCCCATTCTCCCGAGGCAGCCCTGGCTTCTTGCATGTTACTAGAAGGTGAAGTCATCTATGTGTCTATTTCTTCAAGGTTCCTTGGAGGCTGCTGGGTTCTGCCTTCCTCTATAAATTTTGGGCTGTGAGTATGTGAGATCTTGCAAGGATTAACAAAGAAATTCTTTGAGAAATTTAATGTTGCTTTGCTGACATTCTCGGATTCAGCTGAACTAGTTAAATACAGAGGCCAATCCTGAAGCTAAAATGGGTTAGGCCTTATGCCATAGCTAAAGGTGGTGGGAAATGAGAAAGGACATGTAATCCTCACCTTAAGGCCCTGATTGTATTGTAACAATACCTTGGTGGGATCACATCCAATGTTGCAGGACTATAAAAGCAAAGACTGTTACTCTATGTTTGTAGGTATTAAAGCAAAATTTCATTAGGGATACAATTTTTTTACCCAAATATTTTACATAGCTTAAGTACTTTATAAGTTTTAAAGTACCAGATGCTCAAAATGTGTGTCCAACAATACATTATAGTCTGGACTACAGGACTTCTTAACCCACTTGGTTTTTTTGGTTTGGATAGTTAGGCCAAACTCTTTTGTGTGATTAGGGCAGCTAGGTGGATAGAGTACTGGGCCTAGAGTCAGGAAGTGAATTCAAATCCAGCCTCAGATACTCACTATCTGGGCAAGTCACTCAATCCTATTTGCCTCAGTTTCCTCTTCTGTAAAATGAGCTGGGGAAAGAAATGGCAAACCTCTCCAGTGTCTCTGCCAAGAAAACCCCCAATGGGGTCACAAAGAGTCAGGCACAACTGAAGAAAAACAACTTTTGTGTGATTATGGATTTCATTTAAAAGAGCCTGCAGTATTCTAGTTTTGAGAAAAATCAGCACAATATAATCATCAAATGTGAATATCTAGACAATAGACAATACCCTATCCTATAGGGTATATCTTTTTGATTTTGACTCCATAGTTGATCATCATGAGTATGACAAGCATACATCTCCTTGTTTTGTACTTTGCTTGATTGTTGGGTTGTTGAGCAGAATTCTCTCTGTTAAACCCTCATCCTGATTGGAATTCGGCCTCCATGGCACTTCAAGGCAATTCCATCCACATCATTCTTCATATGGTCTGGCCATCAGCTTCTTCCTTCTCAGATCAGAACTTTGGATTCTGTCCATCACTTAGCACAGCACCTGGCACACTTCTGTGAGGTCATTTTTTCAGTTATGGCTGACTCTTTGTGATTCCTTTGGGTGTTTTCTTGGCAAAGATATTGGAGTAGTTTGCATTTCCTTCTCCAGCTCATATTACAGATAAGGAATCTGAGGCAAACAGGGTTAAGTGACTCACCCAGGATCATACAGCTAGTGTCTGAGTATGGATTTGAACTCAGGTCTTCCTGACTCTAGGCCCAGCATTCTGTCCACTGTGTCCTAGACGCCCAGGTGTGCTGTCTGCCTGGCACATTAAAAGTACTCAATAATGGTGCAGTGAGTAGAGCACCGGCCCTGGAATTAGGAGGACCTGAGTTTAAATCCAGCCTCAGGCACTTAGCACAAAACTAGCCATGTAACTTTGGGCAAGTCACTTAACTCCAATTGCCCTAACTTCCCCCTCCAAAAAGCAAAAAAAAAACAAAAATTTTTTTTTTAAGTACTTGATAAATGCTCTATCTCTCTAAGGTATCTTATAGACTTTTGACCTACACATGGAAGATATTTATATAGTAGTGAATAGAGAGCTAGCCTCAAAGTCAGAAAGACCTGGGTTAAAGTATTGCTCCTAATACAGACTGGCTTTGTGACCCTGGAAAAGTCACTTATTCTCTCACTGCCTCAAGCTCTCAGGCACCAGTGGAATTACTAGTCCAAACTGAAGTGAAAAATTAATTGGAGGGGCAGCTAGGTGGTGCAGTGAATAGAGCACCAGCCCTGGAGTCAGGAGGACTGAATTCAGATTCAGCCTCAGACACTTAACACAATTACTAGCTATGTGACCATGGGCAAGTCACTGAATGCCAATTGCCTTGCCTTCCCCCCTCCAAAAAAAAAATTAATGGGAGATACTCTGTCATGACACTGAAGAAAACTAAGATGGAAACCCAGCTAGACTGGAATAATTCTATAGAAAGAAGATTCTTGTCAAGATTGTTAACATGATTTTAAGAGCATTGAGGAACTGAGACTCAGAGCATTTGAAAGGGGAGGCTAAAGATGTGGGGAAAAAATCTTGGACTTTATTTATTATGAAAGTAAAGTGACTCAGGATATCAACTGCCAACTTTCTCATTTCTAGAAATTCTTTATATGAGACTAGTTTATATATGAACCAGAGGAATCATTAATGAGGGAATGGGCAGGCTTATGCAAGGGATATTCTACATATTTCTCTACCATGCAAATGACTAAAAAATGTAGAGAAAACAAGATCCATTTGTACCTTCTTGTTTGCTTTTATTTTTAAACATATGAACAAAATACTGCCTTAAATGTTTTCCTCAAACAAGAGTCAGGGGAGATATAAAAACTAAGTCACACAATGGTTTGAGTGCTGTACCTACGGTCAGGAAAATTTGAGTTCAAATCCATACTCAGACACTGACTACCTATGTGTGACCTTAAACAAGTCATTTAACCTCTGCCTCAGTTTCCTCAATGTTAAGTGGGAATAATAATAGCACTTACCTTTCAGGATACAAGTAATGAGATAATACTTATAAAGCACTTAGCACAGGGCTTGGTAGGGGCTATATAAATGGTAGTAGTAGTTGCTACAGAGAGTTTACAATTCAATTGGGACATAAAATATATACATAGATTACTATACTACATGATAAGTGCATTATCATAGGAGCATACTAGAGTAGTCCATGGAGAGATGGTCTGAGAATTAGGATTGATTGATGTAGAGTTTGGACAGGTCAGCAGAAAGCCCAGAGAGCACCAATTGAGAAATGGGTAAAGGATATGAACAGGGAGTTTTCAGATGAAGAAATTAAAGCTATCTATAGTCATACCAAAAAAAAATGTTCTAAATAGCTATTGATTAGAGAAATGCAAATTAAAATAGCTCTGAGGTACCATCTCACACATAGCAGATAAGTTAATATGACAGAAAAGGAAAATGATACATGTTGGAGAAGATGTGGAAAAATTGGAAACCGATGCATTGTTGCTGGAGTTCTGAACTGACCCACCCATTCTGGAGAGCAATTTGGAACTACACCCAAAGGGCTATTAAACTGTACAAATCCTTTGATACAGCAATACCACTACTAGGTCCCAAAGATATAAAAAAGGGAAAAGGACCCACATCTACAAAAATATTTATAACAGCTCTTTTTGTTGTGGCAAAGAATTGGAAAGTGTGGGGATGCCCATCAGCTGAGGAATGCCTGAACAAGGTGTGCTATATGCATGTAATTGAGTACTATCGTGCTGTAAGAAATGTTGAGTAGATTTCAGAAAAACTTGGAAAGACTTACATGAACTGAGGCTGATTGAAGTGAGCAGAACCAGGAGATCATTGTACATAGTAATAGCAACATTATGCTATGACTATGATAAACTTAACCTTTCTCATCAATACAATGATCCAAGACAATACCAAAAGATTCATGATGGAAAATGTTGTCCACATCCCGAGGACCATGGAATCTAAATGCAGACAGAAACATACTACTTTCACTTGTTTTTATTGTTCTTTTCCTTTCTGATGCTTTCCCCCCTTTGTTATGATTCTTCTTTCACAATGTGACTAATGTGGAAATATGTTTAACACAGTTGTTAATTTTTTTTAAAGTTTAATTGTTCATGTATATCTGTATCAGATTGCTTGCTATCTTGGGGAGAGTGGCAGAAAGGGAGGGAAGGAGAAAAATTTGGAATTCAAAATTGTACAAAAATGAATATTGAAAACTAACTTTGCATGTAATTGGAAAAAATACATAATAGCATTAAGTGAGCAAAAAAAAAAAAAGTTCCAGAGAGGATGGCATCTGAATCCAAGGGAGAAGAGGGTATCTAGTAAGATAGAATGGTCTGCTAATATTAAAGAGGTGAAGAAAGATAAAGACTGCAAGGGAGCCATGGGGTTCCAGAAATTGGAAGAAAGATTGGGTGGTTTTTTTTAATGTTTAAATAATTTATTTAAAATATAATTTATAAAATGCTCTATCTCAGGGATCCATGAAGGGGAATAGGAGCTAGGGAAGCCACTGGTTACTGTAGCAAGGCAGACCTGCATCCTTGTATCTTCCTCCCTCTTACATTCTTGAGGATCTAGGCTTACTCAGGGAAACACGATTACTAGAAGCAAGAATTTTGGAGATTTCCCAATCTTTGAAACAAGCCCTCTCCTATTCAGTCCCAACAGGGATCTCCCCAGATACGAAGTGGTGTTCTTTCACTGTCCTTGAGACTGATTAAACCATTTAACCAATTTCTCATTGATTAACTATATCAAATAAGATTCTTTTTTTTTGCATCTCTAATTTATCCAAACTCCTGAATATACCCCTAGGTAAGAATATTTCCATCTCTGACATTTCCATCTGTTTATCTTGATTATATTCAAGATGTGGATGGAGCAGGAAGTCTCCATTTAAAATGATAGATCCTGAGCATTTTGAAACAAAAAGCACATAAAATGTAAATAATTCTCACCTTAAGAGATCACCACAGCCCTCCACAATAATTATTTCCTGTCCCTAATTGAGGTCAGTCCCTGGCCTTTGGCTCTTCTTCCTTTGAGGGGTCAAACATCCTCATGGTTTCAACTCTCATTTGTAAGGTCACTCCTTAATCTTCATAAAATCTCAAACTTGGAAGGGACCTCAGAGAACATCTGGTCCAAACTGTACCAAAATAAGAGTTCCCCTATTCAACAACCCAGAGAAGTGGTCCCTAATCCTTGCTTAAAGGCTCCAGTGAAATCACCAGAGGCTCTTAAGGTAATTCATTACACCTTTGTGTAGCTCTACTTGTTAGGACTTCCACACAAAGGGAAATAAATCTTTGTAAAGTCCAATCACCAATCCTTTTTCCCCACAGGCTAAATATTTTCTGTTCCTTCAGATAATTCTTTCTTTGTCAGTTACCTGTCAGCACATAATTACTACTCAGGTGC
The DNA here is from genome assembly GCF_028583685.1 of Petaurus breviceps papuanus. NCBI lineage: Eukaryota > Metazoa > Chordata > Mammalia > Diprotodontia > Petauridae > Petaurus > Petaurus breviceps. The sequence continues at coordinate 11,526,245 of NW_027186473.1, forward strand.
TGTGCTAAGCTCTGGAGATACAAAAAAAGCCAATGCACCATTCCTGCCTTCAAAAAGCTCAATTCTAATGGAGGAGGAGACAACATGCAGGTGACTATGAACATACAAAATATATCAAGAAGATGGAAGGTAGTCTTAAAAGGGAAGTGAGGGGTGGGATGAGTGAAATTTGCTCTGAGTAAAAACATGGAATTGACCAGTTCTCCCTTTCCTTCACCATGCTTATTGCCTTCTTCTGGATTTTCTCTCAAGTAGCTTACAATCTGGTAACACTACCTCAAGGACTGGTGAACTGTAATTGAGGGAAATGAGAATAATTAAGGGTGGAGATGAAATAAACCTTCTTTATTAACCTTGAGCTTATGTTCCCTCAGATCAACAGTGGTCCAGTAGCCCATCCCAGACAGCTCCAGCATGGAAACGCTTAGAGTCAAGCACTTATGGTCAACATTCTACCACTGTATTTGTCTTGTTCCTGAATTCTTTCATGTGCATTAATCATCAATGACAGTATGAATTCCTCCAACCAGGGACCGTGATTTCTACTTTGCTGTCATATACATCTCCAAACATGGTAACTAATAAACAAGCACTTATTAAATATCTACTATGTACCAGGCACAGTGGATATAATTGCAAAAAAATGATACCTTAATATCAAACATACAGTAGGTACACAATAAACAGATACTTATTGTTGGATTTGCTAGCCTGTAGACAATTATATCAGTGAGTTGTCAAAGAAAAGATAAAGACCTTTTAACTGTGACTTGTGGTAGTCAAACTTTCTTTGCAGAATGTTTAATGTAACTGAATGTAGTGCATGATAATTTGTGTATCTGCATTGTGGTTTCTAAACTCCATTTCATTCCTCAAAATACTGTGTTCAGAGCACTGTCTTTGGTGCTGGGAGAAATACAAGACTTAAATAAGACATTCCCTGCCTTCATGGAACTTACAGTCTAGTAATAGGATATGAACACAATACAAATAGCTAGAAAATAATATATACACATCACACACACAATAATAGATATAGAGCTGTGAGGCAATTTCAAGATCACCTGGTCCAGGTTTTTCATCTTACAGAGTTGGTGTTTTCAATAATATCAAGCTGATCTCCACTGCATAAGCCTTTCAAAGTTGTGGGTTTTTTATACCAATATAGTCCCAGTGATGTTCTAATGACTGTGAGCCACAATCTCAGGATAAAAACTTAATAGAACCTAAAAGTTGTTAGAATAGTGTTGGACTTGGAGTCAAGAAAATCTGAGTTCCAATTCTGTCTCGGACATTGACTAAAAGTATAACTCTGGGCATGTCACTTAACCTTTCTCAGCATCAGTTTCCTCTCCTGTAAATTTTAGCAAGAAAACACCAAATGGGGTCACAGAGAACTGGACATGACTGAAAATGACAACAACAAAATGGAGATAATAGCCTCCCTGTTCCAGTGTTTCTGTGAGGATCAAATGATTTAACACAAGTAAAGTACTTTGCAAACCTGAAGAACTATATAAATGCTAGCTGTTTGAAACATCATTAGAAAATGCTAGCTGTTGTTATTATTAGAAACTGTAGCATATTGCCAATAATAACATATAGAGAAAGTGATTTTAGACATCATTTAGGAAAAGTATATCCAGGAAATGAGATGGGCTGTCATTTAATGAGTGCGAGAGAGGTATGATCTGGAACAAAACATGTTCTAGAGCATGGATTAGCAGACTGCTATCATCATCATGAGGTCCAGGGACCAGTGTTAGTGAAAGTCAGGTATGGCTATGGCTACCCTCCCTGACCTTTGGGTAATTAGTAAGGCCACTGCAAGCACATTTACCAAGTTGTGGGTTTGTCCAGGTCAACAAGAGCCCTGGCCACATTTTGTATTGACTAGTATTGAAACTAACTCTGGGCATGACCCTTTGTAGTTCCTTTAGCAAATCACTTGGCAGGTGATTCAGAAGCTAAGAGGAGGTGGCTGGAGTGAGGGTGCTTCCTAGATAGGATCAGTTAGAAGCTGGTCAGCCTCCACAAATAGCTAATATTTATATAGTGCTTACTGTGTACCAACCACTGTGCTAAGCTTTTTACAATTATTATGTCATTTGGTCCTCACAATGACCTTGGGAGATAGGTACTATTATTATCCCTATTTTACAGATGAGGAAACTGAGGCAAATAGAAATTAAGTGACTTGCCTAGGGTCCCACAACTAGTAAATGTCAAGCTGGATTTTAAACTAAGGTCTTCCTAACTCCAGGCCCCAACTCTATCCACTGCCCCATTCTATCAGTGGGCTCATCTATCCAGTAACCTTGCTCTCTGCACTTGATTCATGTCCATTCTGGACAGCATGTGCTCAGTTACTTGAATGTTGATTTTACTAACACCTTCCTAGCCCTCCCAACAATTCTGCTGTGTCCACTGAGACAACATTTTGCCTTATATCACTCTCCATACCTAATTGCTCCATTCAAAGTGTAGAGAGGTATGAGAGAAAATGATATAATTATCCTGACCTGACCAGAGATAGATGCTATCTCTACTACCCCAACTATCTATAACCAAGTGCCATGCACTGAGCTATACATGAATACAATGTGCTAATCACTATAAAGGAATGCAATCTAGTTTATTTTCTTCTGGGTTATCAACTCCATTTAACAAACCTTTTATTTATCTCTTTCAGATATCTTATCACACTAACTCCAGGACTATTCATAACCTTTACCCTCCTCCAGCCTCAGTTCCACCTTCTCTATTCTACTGAATTGAGAATATCAAATCAGCAGATAAAATTCGGAGCTAGTTTTATGGGGGGGAAACTGAACAGGCAAATAGGTAAGCTGTTGGTCAATTTTATTTTTTTAAAAAAGGAAAAAATCAAGTTCATCAAACTCATTCCTCACCTCAACACATCTCTCTCTCTCTCTCTCTCTTCTCTTCCCCTCTCCCTTTATAGAAAAGCTTTTTCCAGATCAACTCTTCTCCTTATGCCCTTGATCCCATCCTCTCATACCTACAATGCTACAATGGATGTTTCTTCTTTAATTATCTGGCTCCCAATTTCTTTATTCTATCCTCCCAAGCTTCTTCCCCTCTGCTTTTAAATGCATATCTATAAAGAAGTTTCCCCTTGCCCCTACTATCTCTTCTACCTATCTTCCTATGTCCTTCCATCCTTTGAAATATACAAATTTGTATCTGCTGTTTTCATTTCCCAGAATTTTACAAAATCAAGGACCTTAGACAGCATTTCATAGTGCTTGGACATATGGTCCTAGTTAGGAGTTAGGAAGACCTCAGCTCAGGTCCCACTAACACCTACTGGTTGTATGCCAGTCACTTAACATCTCATGCCATGAGCTGATCTGGATGAAACCTTTCCTCATTCCCACAGTTGCTAGTTTGCTTTTTGCTCCAAAATATTTTCTTATATTCATTTAGTATATATTTATATGCATGCATGTGCTCTCTCTTGATAAAACATAAGCTTCTTGAGGGCAGAAACTCTTGCATTTTGGTCTTGGCATCCCTAGTACCTGGAATAATCTGGAACATAGAAGGTACTTTAAAAATTCTTATATGATTGATTGACTAATGTTGTTGAGGGAATTCCTTTTCTGGTATAAGTTGAACAAGATGACCTCCAAGGTTTCTCCCAATTCTTAGATTCTGTGAATTACATTTATTTATAACTCACTGAAACTCTCCTGGTTCTTCTGCATGCATATTTCTCTGTCTCATTTGGTGGCTTCTCCTCCTCCTCCCTCCTACTAAATGCAGTTCATTCTTCAAGGTCTTATATTCAATTCTCTGTTCACTTTTCTTCACTCATTCCCATTTGGTGATGCCAATTCACACCCACATGTACAATTATCACTTCTGTTGGCCTATCAATTCCTAGAACAGTGTCTTGTACATAGGAAAGGCTCAATAAATTACAATGAATGGATGAATAAAGGAGTTTGAATAACTTCTGTAGTTTTACATTCAGCCTAAACCTTCCACCTGTACTTTAGTCTTACATTCTTTCAGTTATTCATGTTTGGACACTCAAAATCACCACTGATTCCACCTGTCACACTCCCTATCACAGCCCACATGCTCACCATGTTCTGTTGACTTTTCCTTCATCATTTCTCTTGCAGGTATCCCTTCCTGTTGTGCCATCCCTACACTAGTTTTTAGCTTATTTGTGAATTACTGAAATAGCCTCTTAACTGACCTCACTGTTTATCATCTCTTTCTGCCCCAGTCCCTCCTGCATTCTACCATGCTTTCATAAAGCAGTACTTTGATCACAACACTAGTATCTGTTCAATCTGTAAAATGAGAGATTTGAGCTAGATGGTTCCTAGAGTCTCTTCCATTTCTCAATCTATGATCATATGATCCTACAGAAACTTCAGTGACTTCACATTGAGGATAGCAGCAATGTCAAAATTAGCCAGTGAATCAAGAAACTATATAATCTGATCTTCTAATCTTGTTTTGTTTGGCACTCCTAAACTACTCAGCTACAGTCAAACTGGTCTATTTGTTATCTCTTAAACAAACTCAGCATTTCCCTTCCTTCTTGTCTTTGCTTATGGCCAAACCATTTAGAATGACCTCTCCCTTTCCTATCTTCCCTCCTCCAGCTCTCTACTTTGGTTACTGGGTTGTATTTGCAAACTTAGTAGCCTGAATACTCTTGTTGAGAAGATGTGAAAATATAACTAAAAGGTGTTGAACTTTTTGGGCTGCCTGGGAACATAACCCTATCTTTCCAATATATCATCCTATTTCCTTCTATGTACTTTCTCCTCCAATCATACATATCCTTGATTTTATCCTTTTATTCTGATTCTTTTCTTATGGCTAGAACACCTACACACACACACACATATACATACACACACACACTCCTGACACTCATCCTCCTAGCTTGAATGGTTGAATTCTCACTTATCCTTTAAAACCCAACTTGAATACCACCTTCTCCCTGAAGCCCTCCTAGATCTGCTAAGTTAGCAGAAACTTTCCCTCATCTGATCTCTCATAGCACTGTTTGTGTCTCTAATTCACTTGTCTGTTATGTATTGTTGCATTATAATTATTTGTATGTATCAAATTCATCTATTATATTTGTATATATCAAATCCACCTATTGTATTATATAATTATGGGGACTGTGTACTGTAAATATGTCCCAAATGGAACTTCTTATCTTTCTCCTAAACCTATCTTTCCAAAGTTTCCTATTTCCTTCTAGTTAACCTAGTCTATAATTTCAGAGTCATTTTTGATTCTTCATTCGTTTGCCTCATATCCAATCAGCTGCTAAATCTTGTCAATTCTGCTTCCACATCACCTCTCAAATCTGCCCCTTTCCTTCCACTTACAGAGATAACTTTCTAGTTCAGGGTCTCAATACCTCTCACTTGGACTTACAATAACCATATAATCAATCTTCCTGTTTCTGTTCTCTCATCTCTCCAATTCTACCTCCACACAGCTGCCAGAATAATTTTCTAAAATAGAATAATAACCTAGTCACTGGCCTGCTCAAGAATCTTCACTGACTCCCAGACTGTGAAGGGCTTTAAATGTCAGAGTATTTTATTTTTGCTCCTGGAGGCAATAGGGAATTAATGGAGTTCATTGAGTAGGGACACGACACAGCTAGACCTACACTTTAGGATGATTGCTCTGGCAGCAGAATAAAAGATGGATTGGATCAGAGAGAGGTTTGAGGAAGGAAAAACCCAAGGGCTATTCTAATAGTCCAAGTTTGAGGAGATGTGGTCCTTCACCAGGGTGGTTGTGTCAGTAGAGAGCTGATATCTAGGAAGTATATTATGAAGGTAAAAGGAACAATATTCGATAAAAGATTGGTTTTGTAGAGTGAGTCTAGGTTGATAGTGTTGGTGGTTGAGAGGATGGTGGTAGTGCCTCAATAGTAATAGGGAAGTATGGCAAGTTTCTCTGATAAAGGTCTCATTTCTCAACTAGATAGAAAACTAAGTCAAACTTATAAAAATAGGAGCCATTCTTCAATTGGTCAAAGGACATAAACAGGTAGTTTTCAGAGGAAGAAATCAAAGTTATCAACAGTCATATGAAAAAAAATTATTCAGATCACATAATAAAAGAAAAGCAAATAAAACTCTGAGATACCATCTCGTAATGATAAAATTGACCAAGATGACATAAAAGGAAAACAAGAAATGCTGGAGAAGATGTGGGAACATTGAGACACTAATGCACTATTGGTGGAGTTGTGAACTGGTTCAACCATTCTGGAGAACAATGTGGAACTATGTCCAAAAGACTGTAAAACTGTGCATACCCTTTGACCCAACAATACCAGTATTAGCTTTATATTTCAAGGAGATAAAAGGGGAAAAAAGGACTCAAAATATTTGTAGCAGATCTTTTTGTAATAGCAAGGAAATTGAAACTAAGGGAAAGTTTATCAACTGAGGAATGACTGAACAAGTTATGATATAAAAGTGTGATGAAATATTATTGTGCTATAAGAAATGATGAAGAGGATGATTTCAGAAAAATCTGGAAAGATCCGTATGAACTGATACAAAGTAAAATAAGCAGAACCAGAACAAACTACACAGTAACAGCAATATTGTAAGGAAAATCAACTGCAAAAGATTTAGTTACTCTAATCAATACAATGATCTGCCACAACTCCAAAGAACTCTGCATAAAATACTATCTGCCTCCCAATAGAGAACTAATGGATGCAGAATGTAGACTTAAATATGCTTTCCCCCTTTATTTTTCTTGCTTTTTTTTTGAAACATAGCAAATGTGGAAATATATTTTGCATGACTGTATATGTATCATGGGTATCATATTTCTTGCTTTCTCAATGGGGAAAAGGTGGCCAGAGGGAGAGAATGTGGAACTGAAAATGAAATGAAAGTGAAACAAAAACAGTAATAGGGAAGTTCAGAAATGGGGAAAGTTTGGGGAGAAAGATAATGAGTTCAGTTTTGGACATGTCTAGAGTAGAAGATGCAATCTGAGATGTTCAAAGGGCAGCTGGAGATGTAAGATTGGAGCTCAGGAAAGACATTAATGATGGATGTATAGATCTTAGAATCATCTTTATAGAACTGATAACCAAACACAAGGAAGTTAATGAAATCACCCAGATTGGCAACTCCCATAGTTGTTATCTTCACCTTTTGAGTGATGAAGTGATTATTAAGACAAGTTAAGGATTTATCAGTTGCTCTGCAAAGAAATAATAAATGTGAAGTCATTTTACTTGACAGTTGTTGTCTTGACAGTTATCAATCTTCTTTGGAAGTCACTGGAAACCCATGAAAGTAATGACCAGGTCATTAACAAGTCCTTTTCAGAAAGAAGCTTCAAAATCCCTCTTACAGAATTATTAAAACAGTAACGAGAGTATCCTGATGGAGTCACTTTCCTTTGATGTTGGTAGGAGCCCTGGACTAAATAAAAACTTGGGAGAATTGATATGTGGTTGGTAATTAGAGTGTTAGTGAAAGAAATGCTAGATGTGAGGACTGCTCATAAATTATCTTTATTTGACTATCCAAAAAATCTTCTTCCATTTTCTTATATTTATCATATCCACTGGCTTTTTAATGGGAGATGCAGCATGTCTTTGGGAAAGAGGAAACGGGAGGTGTGAGTACTGTCACGACAGGCAGCTCAAACCTGTGCTGATCCAAAGGCCTGCATTACTTGTGCTGGATTTGAAATCAGAAAACCTGTCTATGTTGATATTCCATCTCTGTATTTATGATGGTTTGGGTTGTCCCCCCTCCCCTTTCCAATGGGTGTAGGAGGTCAGATGTCAGAGAGAAAATGCAGAACTAAAGATAAAATTGAATTTTAAAAATCCTAAGTCTGCCTTTTATGAGCTATATTACTTTGTATGAGTCACTTAATTTATACTCCAAAACTTTTTCTTCACCTCTAACTTGGGCCTAATAATGCTTAAATCATCTAGCTCATAGGGATACTGTGAGTATTAAATGAGATACTATAGGCAAATTGCTTTGTATATATTATATTATATTAACACATATAGTATATATACACGTATATGCACGCATATATGTATGTACATATAGGTCAGATATAATCATTAATATTCTTTGTCTTGTCTCTAGTCCATTCTCCTGTAACTCTACAATTATATGGATAGCTAATTACATCCCCACATCAATCCCCCAACTAAAGGGATCTTGAAAAGTAAGCTAATCTCTCATCCTATCTAAAGGCAGAGCTCCATTTAAACTATCCTATATAGACATCCCACTTCTAAATCTCAGTGTATTGTTTTTGGTAGAATACAAACTCTCTAAAAGCAGGGATTGTTTTGTTTTTGTATTTGATTCTCCAGATTTTAGCAGAATCTAGTGTGCACTGTCTAGTGTTTAGATTTGTTTTGATTGAACTTATTCCAGTATTTACAACCCTTCTTGCTAGGAGGTAGGTAGGTGGCATAGTGGATAGAATGTTGGACCAGGAGTCAGGATGACCTGAGTTCAAATCCAGCCTCAGACACTTATTAGCTGTGTGACCCTGGGCAAGTCACTTAACCTCTGCCTTTCTCAATCTCCTCATCTGTAAAATAGGGACAATAATAATGCCTACCTCCCAGGGTTGTTGTAAGGATCAAATGAGATGATATCTGTAAAGTGCTTTGTAAACCTTAAAGGGTTATCTAGATGAGAGCTGTTATTATTGTGAAGGACTTCCTTCTATCTAACCTATAAACTTCATGTTGCATGTAGTAGTATCAGAAGGGAGAGTAAATTACATAAATTAGACATCATTTTGTTACAGATTTAGGTGTAAAAAATTGAGTGGAGGGGGAAAGGGGTGGCTAGGTGGTGCAGTGAATAGAGCACTGGCCCTGGAATCAGGAGGACCTGAGTTCAAATCTGACCTCAGGCACTTAACACAAAAACTAGCTGTGTGACCTTGGGCAAGTCATTTAATCCCAATTGCCCTCCAAAAAGCAAAAAAAAAAAAAAATGGAGTGGAGATAGATGACTGAAGTGTGAATGCTTAATAATGATCTCAAATACATAGTACCAATGCCCTTGGAATGAGAGGGAACAGCTCATGGAGGACTGAGAACAGAACATGATCCTCTGTGTATATTATTTATGACACAAAATCATTCTAAGATCCTCTTCCAGGGCATTGGCTTATATACATTTGCATAGTATAGACTAGATTGCTGTTTTCTGTCTCTAACTACTGTAAGTGACAGAAGTGCTGAATACATTTATGGTGTTACATAAATGATAATTATTTTAATTACAGTTTGACCTGAAAAATATATTTGAATATTATGGTATGCTTTGAGAGTTTATGCTTGAATATTCCAAGAAAATGTATGAGCAACTTTTTAAGGTTTAGTAGAGAGGATTTCATCCAAGGATCTCAAAGTGTTTAGGTGAAGAATATTAAACAGAACTCTCAGTTAAGTTCCAGTTCAAACCAAGAAAATGTTTTGTAGAATATATTTTTGATGGGGCCGCTAGGTGGCACAGTGAATAGAGCACCAGCCCTGGAGTCAGGAGGACCCGAGTTCAAATTCGGCTTCACTTACTAGCCAAGCAACTTTAGGCAAGTCACTTAACCCCAATTACCCCTCCAAAAATATATATATATTTTTTTGATTGAAGATCTATATGTAATTATACAAACAACTTAGGTCTTATTAATATAGGGAATGCTTTACCAAGCAGGTATAAATTCCAAGGACTTGCCAGAGGCACACATATGTTAATGACTTGTCCAGGGTCAAAGAGCTAAGTAAAAGAGACAGATTTTAAAACCAAATCTTCTTGTCTTTGAGCCCAACACTTTATTGCCTACTCCATACTGCCTTTAAAATGAACACAAAACTGATGACGAATGCAAAAGGGCATCATGGTACCACTAGTGATAGGGTTAGGGAGCCTGAGATCCAGAGGGAGCGAAAGCTTTCAAAGAATCCTAAGGAGAAGGGTTTTTGTTTTAGCTGTTGTTCTTCCACTTATATTGTTGTTTGTCCTTTATTTTGAAGAAAACCAAGGGCATCATGAGGTGATTTAAGTGAGGGAGAATTGCACAGTCACAGCCTCATTTATTTCTTCCAGAGACAAGACAAAAGTCAAGATTTTTTCTTTTACTTACATTGGAGGCAAAAACAAGGAAGAGCCTAATTACACAGAGTGGATAGAATTGATAATGGATGACAGAAAGTGGAGCTACTCAGCTTGTGTTTTGTTATGACTTTAGCAAATATTGATCTAGTTTTAAAGGGGAAAAGCAAAAAGTAGGCTTTTCAAGTTAAAGGCTGGCAAGCCTGAATCTAATCCTTGGCAGGATCCTTGGATAGTTTATTAACCAGATAGATTATGAGATCTTAGAAAGGGAAGCAGTAATTAGTATGAGTCAGTGTAAGTTGATTATATTTTCTTTTTTTGATAAGGTTACTAGCCTAATAGAACAGGAGAATGCTATAACTTTGGAATTTGGATTTTAATCCAATTTTGGGTTTCAGCACAGTATTCCTTAAGATTTCTCACAGGAAAAAATGGTTAGATGTGGACCAATTTATTGAATACTAAGGTCTATTAGAAACTTATTGAATGATTATGTCCAAATAGTATTGATTAATGAATCTACGTCAGCCAGGAGGAAGGTCTCTAGTGATGTGTTACAGGACTGACTCTAGGCTTAATTTTATTTTATTCCTTCCTCCCTTCTTTTGTTTCTTCTTTTTTTCTTAATGCATGATTTTCTCTCTAGTCACTTTCTAGGCCCATTCTCTCTGGGGAGAGGTTTAGGTTCAAATTTCTTTTGAAATGATGTCAAGGGCTAATGCCTAATGTGAAAGTATTTTCAGATACTATACTTGATTGTATGCCGCCATGGTGGGGGGTGGGGGTGTGAGGTGGGAGGGAGAGAAAATTTGAAATTCAAGGAATTATGTTAATGAATCTTGTAAACTAAAAGTAAGCAAATTAATAAAGACCCAAAAAAAAAAAATGATGTCAAGGGACCTCACATAATTTCACCTAGTTTCCTTCTTGCTCTGTTGCTGTCTCATTTTGTTGCTTAGAGAAACTCTGGTAAACGCTCTTTAGGAAGCTGCAAAAATCCACAATTCACTGCTTTTGTCATGATCCCCAGCCCAGCATCCTAATTTAGTAGATAGAGCCTTTCTAAATTTCTTTTGCTTCATTAGTCATTTCCAATCACCTCCCCTCTGTGATGAATTCATGAAATGGCACAGTTTAGCAATTTTGTATCCCGACAGCTTTATCACATTTGCTGGCATGAGAAACAAAGTAAACTTTTACTCACATAAAAGTAAATGCCTTCCAATCCCTGAGATGAAGATCAAGTTCAGAGGGAGTGCACTTGTTTTCTTGAAAATCTACTCTGCCTCCTCCATCTTGCCAGCCTCTGAAAAGGTGCTAATCCTAGTCTATTCTGCCCAGACCACATCAGGAACATTGAATTCAATTCTGCATTTTATATTTCAGGAAGGACAAGCTGGGTCATGACCAGGAGTAAAAATATGCAGATGATAACTGTATTGGTGATTCAAAACCATGTCTTATATGAGGAAGGATTGAAGGAACTGAGAACGTTAATTATGAAGTTGATAAGAATTTTGGAAAGGAACAGGGAGGACAGGGAGTAATTGTCTTCAGACATTTGCAGGGTCTCATGTGGACAAAGAAATGAATTATTCTGCTTGACCCTAGAGGGCAGGAAGAGGAGCAATGGATGAAGCTGAAGAAAGGTCGAGTTTTATCAGCTAAATATAAGGATGAACTTCCTAATGATGAAAGCTGTCTAGAGGTCCATGTGTGGCCCCCAAAGGTGGAGAGTTTTATGTCATAGAGGGTCTTCAAGAGTAACCTGGATAGTCATTTATTAGTAATATCATAGAGGGGATTTCTGTTTAGGTACAGATTGGATTAAATGACCTCTAAAGTTTCTTAAATTCTGAGATTCTGTGAAATAGAGACCAGATGACCACTTGTCAAGGATAATAGAGAGGCTTTTCATGCTTGAAATAGGGGTTGGACCAGATGACCCTTAAAATCCCTTCCAAGTAAAAGATTCCATGTAATGAGCCCTTGACCTGGAGATGGGCTCTGCCACTAACTAGCTCTGAGACCTTCAGCAAGATCCTCTCTGAGTACCCCTTTCCTCTTCAGTAAAATGAGGAGGCTCAAGGAGATCAAAGAAAGAAGAAAAGAACTTAGATTGTACAAAAATGTATAGTGGCTCATATTGTGGTGGCAAAGAATTGGAAACTAATGGGGCACTAATTAATTGGTGAATAACTAAATGAATTATAATATGTAAAGGTAATGCAATACTATTATGCTATAAAAATGATGAGGGAATGGTTCAGAGAAAACTGGGAAGGCTTATATGAACTGATTAAGAGGGAATGGAACAGAATAGGAGAAGAATTTATCCCAGAAGTGTCAAATTGCAAAACTGTACATGAACCAGATTAAAATATAATTGGGAAATGTTTAACAAAATAAATTTTAAAATACAGCATTTTTGTTGTGGTTCAGTTGTATCCAACTCTTTGTGGCCCAAAACTATCCCTGGCTGAATGAAAACTATGAATTGTAGATGCAGGTGAGCAGTTAAGTCTGGTTTTACTTTTACTAACCCAAAGCACTACTTGTTGAACTAATTTTTTTTTTGCTTTTCATCAGGGTTATATTTAAATATAGAATATAAGTTGTTGCTATTGAATCATTTCAGTTGTGTCTGACTCATCCTGATGCCCATTTGGGGTTTTCTTAGCAAATGTACTGAAGTAGTTGTCCATTTCCTTCTCCAGCTCATTTTACAGAGGAGAAAACTGTGGAAAATAGGGTTAAGTGACTTGCCCAGGGTTACATAGCTAGTAAGTGTCTGAGGCCAGATTTGAACTCAGGTCTTCCTAACTCCAAGTCTGGCCATCTAGCTGTCCCACAATACAGCAAAGATAATGTTAATTTGTGGTTTTCTAAATCAATATGCAACCCTGCAGTGATATTTCTACTTGAGTTTGACACTACTGATTTATCTAACAAAAATATTGTAAAAAACAAACAACTTTGAAAGACTTAAGAACTCTGATCGAAACAATGACCAACCATGATTCAAGAAGACCCAGGATGAAAAATGCTACCAACTTCCTGACAGATAATATACCCAGAGCACAGATCAAGACAAATTTTTTTTGACATTTCCAATGTGGAAATTAGTTTTTCCTGACTGTGTGTATTTGTTAAAGGAATTTCTTACTGGGAGGGGAATAAGGGGAAAAAATTGTTACTTAAAAAAATACAATTAAATTTTAAAAATAAAATTAAGAGGTTGGAAAAAGGTACTATAATTTTAATATATTCTAGTAGGCTTTTGGTGAAGATGACAGTATTATACTTTTTATCTTCTACTCCATTCCCATATAATATAACCTTAATTAGCATAATTTCAAAACAAAGTCATGAAGACTTTATAATAAAACTCCCTCCTAATGTCCCCTAATCCTAGGTAAGGTCTTTAAGCCAATTGCCCAGGACCAGTCCTATAGCTCAATCTTAGTTCCTCTTCCCCCCTTATCACTACCCCAACTCTGTCTAGTTCTCATTCTGGAATCTGGGCTCTGCTCCTTTCTGTTCAGGGCTGATCATCTTGGTTCTATATAAAACAACTGCTCCAAATGCTTTGTCTAATGCATCTTTGGTGAGCCACCTCTATAGATAGGTAAGTTGGTTATATGATCTGCACAAGAAATTACAATTCAGGTTACAAAATGTACATTAATGTCTTCATTAGAAATTACATTATTCTTTTTTTTGGAGGGGGGAAGGCAAGGTAATTCCCCAAGGTCACACAGCTAGTGAAGTGTCAAGTGTCTGAGGCTAGATTTGAACTCAGGTCCTCCTGACTAGGGCCGTTGCTCTATTTACTGTACCACCTAGCTGCCCCTACATTACTCTTTAAGATGTAGAATTTTAAAAATATAAAGTCCTCTGTCTCACAAAGCCCTTTATAACCTGCTGACTTCCCAAGTTCTTAGTTTTCTCACACTTTTCTTTCCACCCCCCCATCATGCAGTCCAGTGATAATGGCCTTGAATAAGACCTTCCATCTCCTGATCTTGCATTTGCACTCACCCTTCTTCCTGCCTGAAAAAATCTGCTTTCTCTTCCCTGCTACCTGGCTTCTCTGGCTTCCTTCAAGTCCCAGCTGAAATATCGTCTTCTGCAAGAAGCCTTTCTTGATTCTACTTGACACTAGTGCTATTCCCCTTGTGATTTTCCCCCAATATACCCCTGTACCTAGTTGTTTGCATGCTGTTTCCCCCACTAGAATGTGAGCTCCTTGAGGGCAGGAGCTGATTTTTGCCTTTCTTTGTATTCCTGATGCATGCACAGTGTCTGGCACAAGTAAAATTAATGCCTGGCACAGTGCTTTGCATATAATGGTTGCTTAATAACTGTCAGACTGAATAGGAGTCAGAAAGATTGTGCTTATAGTCACCTAACTAAAAAAAATATTAGAGACAAGATTTGAACCCTAATTTCCTGACCATAGTCCATTTATATTTGTACTTTCTCTCTCTGTACTCTTATCAAAGAAAGCATTACTAATGGTCATTTACACTGTAGTATGAATTTGAATCACTGAATTCTGCCCCCCAAGCATCCCTTGTTACTCTATCAATCTGGGCACTTGCTCCACTGATGCAAATTAAAACCTCTTCATGCCCAGCTTATCATGTAAAGTCTTGTTCCTTATCCTTCCATAATTACATTATGATCTTTTTCTTTTTTTTCTTAAGAACTATCTCTGGGGTATCAATATAGCACTTGAGCTGTCAGTTTATTGTTTGTCTTTCTTAATATTAACCACTGATCTGCTTTTTCATTCATTGTTGCCCTTGGTGGTGGTTTTCATGTCACTTCTTATGGGCAAATCATCTTGATAACTTGTGACAGCCTATCGTTTGTTTCTGCAATGCTTTTCGGAATTTATGTAACTCTGGTTCTTCTGACATCATGGTGTTCTGTGATTTGGGCTTGTAGTTCACTGAGGAATATTGGTGTTAAAGAGATGAGCTTTTATGGCAGGAATAAGCAGTTTCCCAAATGGGATCCAGCCTAATCTCTATATCCTCTTAATTCTAGGCCCAATTCACTATCCATCTGCATTCCTTCTCCAAGATATTAACTGACAAACTCAATAGACTGATCAGTAAGGCACAGTCTGGGTAATATGTATTTTTCATCTACTTTGTTTCTCTAATGTGAATGGACTAGACCAATTTCTTTTGCATTGCTACGAATTTCGCTAAAGAGACTTCATGGTTCTGGGGCTAAGTGCAATTAATATAATAATTAATCATCTAAAAATGGAAGCATTTGGAGAACTTTACCATCAATAGGGACTATTTGTTTTACATGGCACAAACTCAGAGTATTTTCCATGACAAGAAATGCAGCCTGAGAGCTTGAGTAGAGGGCTGGCCTCTGAGTGGGACAGACCTGGCTTCAAGTCCCATATTTGATACATTCTGGCTGTGAGACCTTAAACAAATCACTTAAGCTCTCACTACTCCAGTCAAATCTATAGTAAGTTGCAGAAAATGTGCTGACCTGCTGGTAGAGAAAATTCCCTCTTCTGGAATTTTCCTCCCAGAAATGTCAAGTCCAAATTCTATTCTTATCTATCTTCTATGATGATGACAAATGCCTGAGATGTACATATTACATCTCCTTACATCCTTGTGTGATGTTAATAGGAAGTGGATTATCAAACGAAGGGATCTCCCTTGTCATATCTACCACAAATATCATCACTTTTTAAATAACTAATTTTATTGATATCTTTTGTTTTCATCTTGCGTTGATATCCCCCTTTATCTCTTTCTCTCTCCTTCCAAGATAACTATCCCTTATAACAAACTTGTTTTTTAAAAGAGTAAATTTTTAAAAATTTGATAAAACTAAACGCATTAAAACACAAACCATACTATATGCAGACCTCCTGCTTCTTCAAAGAAGAGGAAAGTGTCTTCTCTTTTTTCTTATTTGAGGCCAAGCTTGTTCTTGATACTTTTGTAACATTTTTCAGTTGTTTCATTGTGGTTGTTCTTTCTATTAAGATTACTGCTGGGGGTGGCTAGGTAGCACACTGAATAGAGAACCAGTCCTGGAATCAGGAGAACCTGAGTTCAAATTCAGCCTCAGATACTTAACACTTCTAGCTGTGTGACCTTGGGCAAGTCACTTAACCCCAATTGACCTGCCTTCCCCCCTCTGAAAAAAAAGGTTATTGTAATCATTGTATATATTGTTTTTATGGTTCTGCTTGCTTCACTTTCTATCTGTTCATGAAAGTCTCTTTCATGAACCACTGAACTGTTTCTCTGTATTCATTCTATTCAGCATTTCTTGCAGCACAATAATATACTTGTACATTGAGGTATATGATTTGTTTAACCATTCCCCAATCAATTTGCACCATCCCCTCCCCCCAACTCTTTGGTACCACAAAAAGTGGCTTGAGACCTTTGCAGTAAATCCTGGCTCAAGCTCACAACTAATCGTGTAACCCTTCACAAATCACTTAACCTTTCCCAGCTTGCAGTTTACCCAACTACAAAATGGGGTTAATACCTATAAATACCACATAATTGTTTTGAGGTTTATGCTTTGCAAACTTTAGAACTCTAAATGAATATCAGTTGTTTGACAAATACTGATTGTGATGGAAAGAACACTGAATTGGCCTTATTTTTTGTCTGTTTTATTTCATCCATTTCATGAATTGACTTGTGCTCTGGGCTTAGACTTGTCTTATGATAGTTTATTTACAGCTAGGTAGCACTGTGGATTTAGCTAGGAGCACTGTATGACACTTATTGTGTGGCCCTGGGCAAGTCACTGCACCCTGTTTGCCTCAGTTCCCTCATCTGTAAAATGAGCTGGAGAAGCAAATGCCAAACCACTCTAGTATCTTTGCCAAGAAAATCCCAGATAGGCACACCAAGTCAGACACAACTGAAAAACTACTGAATGATAACAAAAGTTTACATTTGATATTGGAATAAAATAAAACACTCATAGCTCATTCAACAGTTAGGAAAAGGAAATTGCCTTAGTCATAGTGGAGGATGATATTCAACCAGGCTAGGCACTAAGCACATCTTGAGTTGATTCAGCTGAATGAAGCTCCCTTGACCCAGCTGACAATCATGATAAGCATTTGATAGTGCCTGGAGATCATGGTAGAGTTCATAGTTGTTGGTACCCTGGAGACAAAGCAATGATGTAAACAGTCTGAGCCTTTAGTCCCCTGGGCCAACTAAGCCTCAAGGGTGGTCTCAGTGACTTTTGTGGAAAAATTAGCCTGATTTGCACAGGGCAAGGGGTTAGGCTATTGCTCCTACCATACCTTGGCTAAGAGAAAAGTTCATCATTACCTAGTCAAAAGTCTATTCATAGCTAGCTAGGTTGGTCCAAAGACAGAAGTCAGGGTTGCTATTGCTAGTTGTTAGAAGTCAGTAAGCTGTATAGTCAAATTTCACTTGTTGGAACATTCATTATTTTGATTTATGAGTGTTCCCTGACAATACCTTTTTTCCTCTTTCTTTGTAGAATAGGTCAAATTTTGTGCTCTACCAGCACAGATTTCCAGGACTCAAGTCAAACAAGTAGGCTTGGGAGTTTGATTTTTCTGGAGGTGTATTAATTCCTAAGGATTAATTTTAACTGTTGAATGATATGTTTTTAGTAAGAGGCTCTATAAGCATCAGTGAATAAACTGAAGGTGGAGAGGCATTTTGGAGGTCAGGAGGATATTCCTGACCTTGTTGATATCATAACACAATGTGAGTTTCTCTGTTTCTACTGCTCCCCCCTAAACTTAACACACTTAAATAATCCTTTACAATACACCTGTGAGAAGTTAAGTCAAATAAATGGTTTTGAATTAATTAGGTTAGGTAGTCCTCTAGGTAGCCAATAATGGCCACCAGAGATTCCAAAGAGTAATGATACAATTATAGAGATCCTCCCCTCAAATTTTTATAAAGTGTTATTTATTAAATACTCCATCCTGATATAGAGTTAAATCTGTTTTCTAACCCTTCTATTTTCTATCAGCTTTTGATTGTCTATTGTAAAAGAGGATAGGAACAGAATGAATAACTGAAATCCAGTGAGAGCTAAATGAATTATCTTATCTTTTAGGGTCATCCTCCTCGTTTACCAAGTCTATGACCAGACCTGTGGATCCAGAGTAATACTGTTTGGAATTTCACCATCTTTTTCTTCTTCTGAAGGTAAAGATAGAAGTGCTAAGAGGCAAAAAAGGAAGAAAAAGGAGAGGGGGGTGGAGGAAGGAAGGAAGGAAGGAAGGAAGGAAGGAAGGAAGGAAGGAAGGAAGGAAGGAAGGAAGGAAGGAAGGAAGGAAGGAAAGAAGTAGCATTAAAGAGCACAGAAAAACCTTTGGATTTGGCCATTAAGAGGACATTTATGGTCTTGGGGAGAGTTATTTTGGTAGGGTGGTCTGGTAGGAAGCTATACTTCAAAGGTTGAGAAGTAGATGGAGCTCAAACACATATGCACAATGCAAACACAAAACTAGACTACGCTGCCTCTTCTTTCAAGGAGTTTGCCAGTGAAGGAGAAGCATAAGACAAAAAACCATGGGGGTAGTAATATCAAAAAAAAGGTGTTTTGTTTTGTTTTTTAAGGTAAGGATGAACTGAGCTTTTGTTGGCCCCATAATGAGAAGATGGGACTCAATGGAAAAGACCCCAATGTTGGAAATGATTGAAGGGAAAAGGAAAAGGGAACAGCAAAGGATGAGATGGATAGTGTCATAGAAGCAATGACCATGAACTTGTACAGACTTCAAGAGATAGTAGAGGATAGAAGGGCCTACCATAGTATAGTCCATGGGATCATCAAGAGTTGGACTGAACAACAAACAGCAATAATTGAGCATGATTATGTGGTGGGTTGAGAGGAAGGAGTCTATAAAAAGGGAAGGGATGAAGATATGGCTCCAGAGAGTGAATGATTACTGGCACAAGGTCCTGGAGAACACAGGAAGGGATGAGATCAAAGGTGCTGATAGACTGGGTTAACTTTAGCAAAGAAGAGGGTCACTTCTTCCTCTGAACAGAATGAAGCAAGGATGGGGTGAGCCCTGCAAAAGATTTAGAGGAGTTAGGGGATTAAAGGAATTCTCCTTCCCTGCCTGAAATCAACCCTTGAACAATTAAAAGTAGAGCTTACTGACCTGTCACCTACCAGTCTTCAGTCAACTACTTCTTTGGAAATTTAAGATTTTGGCTAGAGCAGCAGTAAGTACTGTTTGATACTGTCCCCAAAGCACTCACATTTATAAAACACAAAGACCTGTTGGACATATAGCTCATGTTATTTAAAACATACTTTCCTGAATAAGTCAGCATGATTACTGAAGCCAATGTAAATCTCTCAGATATGAATGTTACTGAAAACAGTTGCCTTCCACTAATCCAAAATGCAGATAAATTATTTTAAATACAAATGGCAACAACTCAGGCAGCTAGGAGGCTCAGTGGATAGAGTAGAAGGAAGATTCCCCTCCCTTAGCTCAAATCTGGCCTCAGACGTGTACTGTCTGGGTGTCCCTGGGCATCAACTCTGTCATGATTTGAATGACCTTTTTCCTATTTTTTTCTTTTTTAGCCTCATATGGGAGATACTTCCCTTTACTTGTTTAGTTGGAAAGATATAACACATGGGTGTAAAAGCTACATCATATTGACAGAATAAACAATAGGAAATCCTTCCAGGCTAGAATGAGATGCAGAAACTGAACTCAGAAATATACACAAATGCTACTAAACAATTTACACCTGTCAATTTAGCCTCCAAATTGCCCTGTTAGGTTGACATGGCATTAAGGTGACCACTTCTTACTATTTCTCAGGTTATCAGGTTATTAATACTATCACAAGTACAAAAGCAAAATCCAAACATGGGCTTCCCCACACATTTGTAGCCAGAAATATGATCAGAGTTTATGTCAACTCCTGATTGCCCCAGGGGCTGTCACTCCTTTAAGGAGGGAAATGTTTAAGGGAAAGGCTAAGCTTTTACTAGGATACCTCTAGGGGTGGGAGAGGGTTACAGAATTTTTAAAAGTGCCTTTCCCTTTCCTTGGGCAATATTTAAAAGCCTTGCTTCAGGAAAATTTTTTCTAATCTCCTTAACCTTTTTTTTCTTCCATTTTAATTCCTGTACCTCCTCCTCATTGAATTTGTATTATACCTTAGGCTCTTTGGGTCTTTTGTTTTGTAAATTTTCTTAATCCCTTTTTCTCTGCTCCTATACCCCAGAAATGTAATTTCAATACACACTACCTGGGGAAATGAAATAACTCAACTGGGGGCTCCCTCCCATGACAGAAGCTACCTGAATGGTAATTACATATATGAATGGCTTCTAGCACTATATTTGTAAAGCACTTTGCAAACCTTAAAGTACTATAAAAATGTTGGAGACAACTACTAGTACTACTACTACTGCTACTGGAAGGTAGGTGGTGAAGTTCACCTGGGGCACTTTTTAGCTATGTAAACCTGGACAAGTCTCTTCACCCTCTTTGCATCAGTTTCCTCATCTATAAAATGAGCTTCACTATCTCTGCTAAGAAAACCCCAAATAGGGTTACAGAGAGTCAGACATAACAGAAACAAATGAACACTCTTAGTACTCCTACAAGTACTACCCCCCCACAGCTCACTAGTAAATAGCTGAAGTTTAAAAAAAAGTTCTAGCTATTACTACTGCTGCTGCTACTCTTCTGTACAAATGAATCATATTAATACTGTTCACAATTCAACTAGAAAAAGTCATGACAGGTCTACACTGGCTGCTTCCATTTCTGCCTGTACTACTTCTCAATCCTTTGAAATCTGGTTTCTTACAGCACCATTCTACCGAAACAACTCTCCAAAGTCATTAATATTATTTGATGTACTGACTGATTGATTTAGAAACTAAGAACAGTAGAAATCATCAATCATTTCCAGTTTCCCAACAACCACAATTAACCACAATTTTGGACTATAGCAAAGGTATTATAATAAATAATAATAATACAACAACGGACATTTACATAGCATGTTATAGATTGCAAATTGCTTTGTGAAATTTATCTCCTTTGGGTCTATTAGAAAAAGCACAAGCCTGTTAGGGAGATACTACAGTATTACGTCCATTTTCCAGATAAGGAAACTGAGACTCAGAGAAGCAGTCAAGTGACTTGTCCATAGTTAGCTGTACAGTTATTAAGTGTCAAGAAGCAGAAGCTGAAGCTATATTTGTCTGATCTGCATTTTATCCATTTTTCATACTGTATGGTCAGGACAGAACAAATGCACCCTCCGCATTCCATGAAAGAAGCTCCAAGGAAGGAAATGAAGATGCATCCAGTTAACCTCCTACATTTTCTTCTTTAAAAATTTGTTATTGGATACTTGTTTTCATATCACCTTTATTTCTCAATATGTCCCTCTACTATCCCTATCCATGGAGTCATCTTCTCTTATAACAATTTCTTTTTAAAAAAACTGAGCAAAATTAATCAAGTGCAAGAGTATACGCTGCTCTGCCTTCATAGCCTCCACCTCTACAAAGAAACGAAGAAATGCATTCTCACATCAAGTTGTAGGGCCAAACTTGGTTATATAATTAAGTGTAATTATTATGAGGTTGGTCTTAGTTTTATTATTTGCTCCATATTACTCAGCAATAGTGTATTTCCCACCTCCCCCTACTCCCATTCACATACCAGTGTGTTTTGACATTCCCCAGATGATAGTCTCCTACATTATTTTTGCTTCAAAGGTTCTACTCTATCTCCCATTTCCTTCTGGTCCTTAAATGAATTGGCATCACAGAGGCAACTAGTTGGGACTGTAATCTGAATGGGATGTAAGATCTTC
This sequence comes from Petaurus breviceps papuanus, assembly GCF_028583685.1. Lineage (NCBI taxonomy): Eukaryota > Metazoa > Chordata > Mammalia > Diprotodontia > Petauridae > Petaurus > Petaurus breviceps. The sequence continues at coordinate 11,548,272 of NW_027186473.1, forward strand.
CTTGTCCATTAATAGGCCTCACATGGAGCCCATTAAGAGAAGCTTGCTTAGGGGAGGCTTGCTTAATGGGATTTTTGTGGAGGTTTAAGGAAACATATGCTGAGGTTTAGGGTTTAGGGGTCCTCAAGATCCCAAAATACCAACATGCCGGATCCTACAGAATGAATTTGACTCAAGTCTTCTCTCAGCCAAAGTAAAGCAAAGTTTATTAAAGATTCACCATAATGGGTAGACTCTTAAGGAGCCCTATGTATCTGTGATGCTTGTATTGGACAAGTGAGCCAGAATAATCTTACACAGAGTGAGTCTGCTCTGGATTGAATTCTCAGCCCCAACAAGGAGGCAAGATGGATCTTATATACAGAAAGATTGTGGGAGAATCTAGGGGTGGTCTAGAGGAGAAGTTCTTGAGGAGGAGTCTAAGAAGGATCTTTTATGGAACTTAGGTCAGACTCCAATAAAGGGATTAAAGGTGGGAAGTAGCTAAAGGCTACCTGGAGATGATGGACAATGGAGGATGAGGCTAGTTTAAGGGTAACAGATTTGGGTATAGATATTTTGATAGGATCAAGGGTGGAAAGTAGCTGGACAATGGAGGGCTAGGCTAGGTTAAGAGTAATAGAGATTTAGGGGCAGCTACATGGCGAAGTGAATAGAGCACTGGCCCTGGAGTCAGGAGGACTTGAGTTCAAATATGGCCTCAGACACTTGACATACTTACTAGCCATGTGACTTTGGGCAAGTCACTTAACCCCAGTTGCCCACCAAAAAGCAAAAAAAAAAAAAAGAGTAACAGATTTGGACCTAGTTATAATGAAAGGCTTATGGACTCAGGCAAATGACTCATCAAGTGGGAAGATTCAATCAGAGTTCAAGGGGTTTCTCAGAGCCTGTACCCCATCACTTTCACACTTTTTGTTAATTTCTAATTAGGCACTGAGTCATAAGGGTTGTGATGCCCTCTGGCTCTAAAAAGGGTGTATATACTCTGAGGTTAGCATTTTGCTTTGGGGCTCATTCATTGGAAGAGTGTTCTTGTGATTTGACCAGATGAGACTCTGGGTAGCTGTTAAGGAGTCCCCCAGCTTTGAAAAAACCCAGATGTTAATGCTTCTCTCTTTGGTAACTATGTATGTATTGCCTTGGTTAGACAGTTGGATTTGTCTACTTATCTGTGCTAATTTTTCAGTTAGAAGCCCTGTCTGTTTGTCTTTATCTCTCTGCTTGTATTTTCTCTATTTTCTTTGTATTTTCTCTGATGTTCAAGGTGCTGACTTTTCCCCTGAACTAATGAATGTGATTAAAAAGACTGCTGACACCTTGAACTGCTAGCTTTCCTAGTAAAGCAGATCTAAGAACCTGTGCTAGTAGTCATCCTGGATATGCCAGTGTGATTGCCACTACAGGGGCACATCTTCTCTGTGATAGTACTTAGATGAGCAATGGCTAAAAGATCATTTCCTCCCACAGATCAGTAGGAAATGGTTAAAGGTTTTTTTTTAATTATTAGAAAAACTAAGGGAAAATCAGAACAAAATAAAGTCAACAACATTACAAAAGAATACAGTTCTCGATTCTAATTCAAACTGACCTAAGCATCTAGCTAAAGACATTTTGGGCCAGTGCATAATCTAAAGCCTAGGAAGGGCAATGTAGAAGAAAATGCCAGGTTTGAAATTAGAAGAGCTGATTTCCAGTCTTGATTTTGTTGCTTGTTACCTATGTGACTCGATTATAAAAAATGTAGGAGTTGGATTAGATCATGGATACTTTTAAAATCTGTTTTTGTGTCACAGACCCATTTGACAGTCTGGTGAAGCCTATAGACCCCTTCTCAGACAGTCAGTCAACTACCATTTATTAACTATTCTAGAAAAGGACACAAAGAAAGGTAAACAACAACAACAAAAATAGTCTCTGCTCTCAAAGAACTTGGTTTAATCAATGTTACTAAATGAATAAAATAAAATATAGAGTATTTTAAAAAACCTATTTTGAAATACAGCTATCACAGAGCAGCCAGGTAGCACAGTGGATAGACAGTGGGCCCTGGAGTCAGGAAGACTCATCCTCCTAAGGTCAAAACTGACCTCAGACACTTAGTAGCTGTAGTGTTTCCTTGGGCAAGTCCTTTAACCTTGTTTTCCTCAGTTTCCTCATCTGTAAAATGAGCTGGGGAAGGAAATGCCAACCATTCCAGTATCTTTGCAAGAAACCCCTAATAGGAACATGAAGATTTGGACATGACTGAAAAACAACTGACCGAAACAATTATCACAATATATTTTTTAAAACAGACTTTTTGGTAAAACAAAACAAAATCCCCCACTTTATTTTTAGATGATCTTTAAAATCCCACCCAGCTCTAAATGTATGAGAATCCCATAATCCTATGATTGTTAGCCCATGTGATATTCTTCTTCTGTCTTAATAAGTGAACCCATGCCCCCCAAAGTCCCCCAAGACAAATAAAAACTAGTTAAGACAATCTACCTTCCCACCTGTCCCCTTCCCAAATTCATCTTTTCCCTTCTCTTCCTGAGGGAGCAAATCAAGAGTTCTGATCAGTTAAGCCACTAACAAGGAATAATGAATGAGTTTTTGTCATGTAATACCTAGTCAGAAGGGGGAAATTTCTCAGGCAGAAACATCTCCACATCATTTGCAACATTATGGAATTCACTCTGGGACATAGGATCATAGGATTGAGCCCCAGGGAACCTGAAAGGTCATGTAGTCCAACACCATTATTTAACGGACAAGGAACTTAATACATGTTCATTGGATTGAAGTAAACTATGTCTGGAATGTTCTCGGGATTCACCTCCAATAGCTCCCTTCAAGACTCAGCTCAGGCTCTACCCCCATATACATTCTCACATAGTCACAACCCTAGTTCTTGCTTTCATGACCTGTAATGAGATAGGAAGCTCCTTGAGAGCAGGGACTGAGGTTCTCCCATGCCTTTTTTTGTATTCCCACTGATTAGCACAGTGACTGGCACATATTGCTAATCGTTCAATTATTTTCAGTCATGTTCAATTCTTCATGACCCCATTTGGGGTTTTCTTTTCTTTTAAATATATTTTGAGGGGAGAAGGCAGGGCAATTGGGGTTAAGTGACTTGCCCAAGGTCACACAGCTAATTAAGTGTTAAGTCTGAGGCCGGATTTAAACTCAGGTCCTCCTGACTCCAGGGTTGTTGTTCTATTCACTGCACTACCTAGTTAGTGCCCCTTGGAGTTTTCTTGGTAAAGATACTGAAGTGGTTTGCCATTTTCTTCTCCAGCTCATTTCACAGGTAAGAAAACTGAGGCAAACATGGTTAAGTGACGTGTCCAGAGTCATACAGCTGGTAAGTGTCTGAGGCTGAGTTTGAACTCAGGTCTTCCTGACCCCAGACTGGCCACTCTATCCACTGAGGCATCTAACTGCCTCTTGACTATAAATGTTGTATGTCAATGTAAACTCCTTGAAGGTGGTCAGTGACTATTAAAAAAAAAAATGGGGCGGCTAACCTAATTTGTACCTAGTCGGGATGAGTGCCTTTCTGTTGTAAGGCTTTGAATTGCTTACTTGCATATGAAAAAGCCTATGGAGATGTATATGAGGCAAATGCCAGGCATCTTATGTTTGGTGAGGTCTCTCATCTAAGGGAAACCAGTGCTAAACAGGGAAGAGGAAAAGATGTTTCCTCTCCCTCCTACCTCTGAAAGATAACAAGGCTTAGGGAACCTAGGGAGAAAGGGAAAAAGCATTTACTTAGGGTCCACTAAGCACCAGGTACTTTACAAGTATCTCCTTTTATCCTCAAAACAACCCTGGGAGGTAAGTGCCATTATTCCCGCCCCCCCCAATATACAGGTGAAGAAACTGAGGCAAAGAGAGGCCTTGCCCAGAATATCACAGCTAGTAATTGTCTGGGGTTGGATGTGAACTCAGGTTTTCCTAACTGTGGGTCCAGTGTTCTCCTTCCATTATACCACCTAGCTACCTGAAAGACTTCTGAATTTTCTAGGCTAAAATCTCCACTCTTTTTGAAAGAGTTTGGGTGCTTTCCCAGCTAACGATTTGCAACTGAGACAGAAGCTATAGATAGTTACCCTCAAGCAGGCTTAACCTAGCACTGGAGCTTGGTCTATTATTGTACCTTTGTACAAGTGTGTGGCCCTTCTCCCCACTCTGGGACTTCCCACTGTGCCAGGGACATCAGAGGTAATGTAGCCCTTGCCCCAGACAAGGAAACTCCCTTGTGCTAGCAAGGCCATCCTGGGTATGCCAGTGTGGTTGCTGCTACAATCATCCAGTCCACAGTCAAAGTCATTTTCCTAAAGAGCAAATTGGGACCAAGTCACCTCCCTAACTCAATAAACTCCAGGGGCTCCCCATCAAAAGATCTTCTGTTTGGCATTCAAAGCACTTCATAACCTAGTCCTTCCTCCAATCTCACCCCCTTGCAGTCTTTATATACCTTGCATCTTGCCATAGAATTCTAGCCAGTGCCTTCTTGCTCTTCTTGGAAAAAGACACTATCTCTCAGATCTGGGTATTATCTTTGGCTGTCCCCTACACTTGGAATGTTCTCCCTCATCTCTACCTCATGGCTTTTTGGTATTTCTTCAAGTCTCAGCTAAAATCCTATCCTCTATGGGAAACTTTTTCCCAATACCTCTTAATTTTAGGGCTTTTTCTTTGTTGATTATTTACTATTTTTCTAGTATTTCAATTGTTTGTATTTAGTTGGTCAAATGTCTCTCCCATTAGATTGTCAGCTCATCAAGGATTGTCTTTGATCATTCTCTGTATCCCCAGTGCTTAGCACAGAATTTGGTATGAAGTAAGCTCTTTAAAAATGCTAATTAAGGGGTGGCTAGGTGGCTCAGTGAATAGAGTACCAGCCCTGGAGTAGTCAGGAGAACCCGAGTTCAAATCCAGCCTCAGATGCTTAACACAAAAACTAGCCATGTGACCTTGGGCAAGTCACTTAACCCCAATTGCCCTCCAAAAAAAAAAAAAGCTAATTAATTGGATGAACCAATTCACAACTCCACCTGTTGGTTAATGTTATATTTTCCTGAAACCTGTCCCACACCTGTCATTTTTCCTTGTTTGGCATTTTTATCAATCTGATAAATGTGAGACAGAATCCCATATTGTGATTTATTGTGCATTTCTCTGATTTGGAGCATTTTCCCTCCCTTTCCCCCAAATGGTGGTTGATCATTTGGATTTCTTCCTTTCAAAACTGCCCATTCACATCCTTTGGCCATTTATCTATTGAGGAATGACTTTTTTTTCTTATAAATTTGAATGAGGCCTTAGGAATCTTGGAATGCTACTTTTATCAGAATTTTCTACTCCCTAGTCAATCTAAATCTGTTTAATTCAATTCAGGATTTGCCAACTAGATTGTGTTAGATTCTAGGAACAAAAACACCAAACAATCCCTGCCCACAAGGAGATTATATTCTACTGTGAAGCATACAACATTTATGTAGAAGTTAAGCAGGAGATAATTTGAAGAGGGTGTTGGCATGAACAACTCTAGATGATGGATACAGAATGACAACTGCATTTGGGCAGAGAGGTGATAGAAAAGCAGAATGAGAAGCCTTTTGTGCAGGGCCAATATGGGAATTTGTTTTTATTTGACTGTGCTTATGGGTTACAAGAGTTTTCTTTCTCCCTTTTTTCAATATGTGTAAGGGTGGGAGGGGAGAAAAATGTATTTAATCATTGAAAATATATAATTAAAATTTCTTTTAACTTGGAAAAGTGAAAGTGAAAACCAACTATGATCATGGTTGAATTCAACTAGGGCTGGAAATGTATGTGCCAAGTGAATGTATTCATTTGAAATTTTTGAAGTCTTCTGAATGTCACATCATTTGTTTTCCATTCTAGATATTTAAGGGAAAATTTCTTTTTCCCCACAGGCTCAGCTTTAGGTATCCCTACCCATAAAAATGGGTGAAGTTATCTTAATTATATTGTTATATCAACATTTATTTATTTATTAGAAAGTTTTTCATTGTTTACAAAATCAACAGTTATCTGAATGCTATATTATACTAAGAGATTTTTTAAAAGGCTTTTCTTTTCTTTTTTTCTTTTTTCTTTTTGGAGGGCAATTGGGTTGTGACTTACTTGTCCAAGGTCACAAGCTAGTAAGTGTTAAGTATCTGAGTCTGAATTTGAACTAAGGTTCTCCTGACTCCAGGGCTTGTGCTCTATTCACTACACCACCTAGTCACCCCAGATTGGCTTTTCTAGGATTAGAATTTGCATTTATTAGATTTTTCCAATCTTGTAGCAGTACACAATAGAACTGCTCACATGCACAATTTGTAAAGTATGTGAGGTATGGTACTTTAACAATACTATTGTATTTTGTGATGGCAGATACAAAACATTCCAGATCATTTTCTTATTTCTCTGGGAGAGGGATGAGATATTTATTTTGCCACTTTGGAAAATTCTCTTTTCTGATTAAACATAGTTAATGTTGGAAGAGATTGTAGAAAAATTGGCGTACTGTTGGGTTCACTGTTGGTGACACTGTGAATTGATCCCACATTCTGGAAAGCAATTTGGAATTAGAATAAGAAAGTGACTTAGATTCAGAGATCCCACTGTTAGGCATGTATCAAGATCAAAGATAAAAAAAAAATCCCTGTATATATATATACAGATAAAATTGTGGCAGCACTTTCTGTAATAGCAAAAAGTTATAAACAAAGTAGTTGCCCATAGATTGGGGGCAATTGTGGTAGACCAATGTAATGTGAATATTACTGTGATGTAAGAAACAATGAATTTGATGGATGCAGAAAGGCATGGTGAATTTTATATAAACTGATACAAAATAAAGTAAATAAAAGAAAACAATTAAAACAATGTGAATGGGAAGAACCACAAAACAATGAAAAGGAATATTGAAAAACTACAAAGAAGAAACTTGGCCCAAAGAAGAAACATGAGAAGACACTTACTTCCCTTTACTCCTTTGCAGAAGTTTGGAGCTATGGGCATTCAATATTGCATGTGTTGTCAGATTTTTTCCAATGTAATGATTGGTTTTGCTGATTTTTTCTTTTTTAGAAATTCTTTATGAGGGATTGTTCTTGGCTGGGGTAGGGAAGGAATACAAGGGAAAATTTATGGGATGTAAAAGTAAAGATATTAATAAAATTTTATCATTTAAAAAAGCATTAGACACAAAGTAGATGCCCATAATTTGGGGAGAAAAAAATATGGTTGATAGATATAATGGAATATTATTATTTTGTAGGAAAGGATGACTATCAAAATACAGAGAAGTATAGGGAGACATGTGGATGGAAAGTGAAGCAAGAAAAACTAGGAAACAAGATATACAATGATTACAGCAATGTAAGTGGAAAGAAGGAAAACACCAACAAAACAATCAAAACTATACTGGGAAATTACAATGACTGAGGTTGTCCCCAAAGAAGGGATATGAACTAGTAACTCCCAGCCTTCTCTTCAGAGGGAAGGGAGTTCTATGGGTATGGGATGCTATAAAGACTTTCAATATGTTGATTGGTTTTGTTGAACTGTTTTTTATTTCCTCTTTTTTATTATTTACTATAAGTGATGACTGGAAGGGAAAGGGAGGGAGGATATATTGGAATATGAAAAGGAGTTGTAAAAACAAAATATATAAATAAAATTGTTTCCAAAAAAAAAGAAAAGAAAACTCAGAATGTGCACCATGTGATGCTGATACCTTTTCAGGAGCTTTCCTTAAGTTTTCATCTTCTGTGTTATTGCTTTGTTGGACTTCTTGGTGGTTTGACTGAATCCCAGGGCTAACGTGGCAGTTCTGTTCTGCTCTAAGCAGTTTAAAGAATGACTGTGAAGACTGAATTAGATTTCTGTTGATAATCATCTCTTAGGAGATTGTACAACTAAAATCAATGACTTACTTTGCCCCTACATTCTGAACTGAAAAGGATTTAAGATTGGGTAAGCCCTTCTTCCCATGGTTTGGCCCAGACTGAACTAGAACCCTAGAACTGATTCCATTCCAGATTTCAGTCCAGGGGCCAAACTGACATGGAAGTAGAGTGCTGGGAGAAAAGAAGGAAGGGAGCAGTCTGACTTAGTCTGGGATCCAGTTCACTTGGACCAATTTTGCTTCACAAATAAATAGCCTTTTAGTGGACTTAAATTCTGTGTTGGATTCGAGAGCCCTCTAGTGGTTTCAATATCACTGAACTGAATTTTGTATTGGATCCAAGTAGACAAACCATTTCCCCAGGATCAACCATTAGGTTTCCAATCTATACTGTGAAATGAATTTGCAAATAAACAAAAGGACAGAATGTACAAACAAGAAAGAAATTGATTAGAAGGATCTTGAAGGATAGGGTGCCTTCTCTTCTTTAATCTGAATTCCAAAATATAATCATAATAATAATGTTCTGAATTTTTTTTGTGGCTCTTCAATAAATATTTATTGGCTGACTGGTGATTGAAAATGTTTCTTAATCATTAGCAAACCATCTTACAGCTTCAAGACTCATTAACCAGCTGAGTCCAAGGTGGAGCTAAATCCTACTGTCTCCAAAGAATGTTATTTATTCCCCCTCTTATAGATTCAAAGACAGCAGAATTGAACATTTCTTTCGAGGCAGAAAGTTTTCATGATCCTAAACTTTCCTGAGAATCAGTCACTGGAAGTTTTTATTTCTTTATTGTGATTGAATACTTGTTTGATGCTAGATGTGTTAAACTATCTAATCAGTTATTAGTCCAATATTAGATGTTAATAATCTCAAATGTGGTAAATGCCAGAAATATTTGTGGAAAATGGATACCTTGATTATTATTAATAATATCTATATCATCATTATATAGAAGTAGTTTGGTTGGTGGGACAGGTAGGTGGTGACGTGAATAGAGTGCCTGGTGTGAAGTCAGGAATCCTCATTTTCCTGAGTTCGAATCTGGACTCAGACACTTACTAGCTGTGTGACCCCAGGCAAGTCACTTAACCCTGTTTTGCCTCAGTTTCTGTAAAATGATCTGGAGAAGAAAAAATGGCAAACCACTCCAGCATCTCTGCCAAGAAAACCCCAAATGCAGTCAAAAAGAGAGGGACATTACTGAACAAGAAGTTCGGTGATATTTGGAGTCTAGAAGATCTAGGTTAAAATTCTGCTTTTGACATCGGGTGACCCTGGGCAAATCACTTAACCTTTACATATTTCTGGCTACTCCCTGGGATTTATCTATTAATCCTAGAAGGGTTTCCATTTGCATAGGTGGAGGGAGCTCCTTACCCAGGGGAAATCAAAGATTATTCACTTGCCTTTTATCCTGTCAGATTTTTTCGGGGCTAACAATAGGATTTAGCCTTTGCCCTTCAGAAACACACTGTCCTAGAGGATAAATGCAGAGAAAAGTCCATTTGCAGCTCCCTAAGTGGTTGGCTGAGAGGAAAGTGAAGGGAGTTGTAGGAATCTCTGACTTAATCTTTTAAAGACCTAAGTGAATCAACGAGGAATCACTTTTTCCTCATCATTTCAGGCTGCATTACCACACTGTTGGCTGGGTGAAAGCTGGCCTTTATCCATAGGCTAATTTACAAAGAATAGTCAATTTCATTTCAACTCTCTCAGAATTTACATAAAAATCTTTTCACCTTGGGTAAGGGGAAATGGGAAAGGAAAGAGGAGAAATAATAATAAGCTGGAGAATTTATAGTTTGGAGAAGAGAGGAAAGAAATTTTTAAAAAATGTATTAAAAGCCAAATTAAAACATAAAATCTTAATGCTCTAGGGATGGCAAAGGAGGGGGCAAAACTCAAGAGATGGAAAATAGCCTAGTATAATAGTGTGATAATGAGTGAAATAAAAGGAGTTAGAGAAGGGTATTGGGGAAGACAAGTAACAGTTAGCTTTTTTTGTTTCTTTCAAATCTTTTCCTCCTCTATTCAAAGCCAAATTAAATTGAACAAGCAGAATGACTGAACCTGGAGCCATAAAAAAAAAATGGGGGGGGGGAATACACAGAGAGACACAGAGACAAATCTCCCAGAGGCACATGATAAGAGAAACAACCAACCGACACTTCAAAATTGTCCAACTGCTCTCCACCCACCTTGTCCCTAGACAGTTGTAATTTTGTAGGGGAGGATTGCTGTGTTTGTAGTTTTAAGAATATAAATACTGAACTCTGCTTCTGTCTCTCTAGGATAGGAGTTCTTAACCTCAGGTCAGCCAATTTTGTTTTCAAATACATTTCAACAAAATGTGTTTCATGTGTAGTTCTATGTATTTTATCGTATGCATTTCAAAGCATTATTCTGAGAGAAGGTTCATGGGTGTTAATATATTTTCAAAGATGTCAGTGACACAAAGGTTGGGAATCCCTAGTTTAGAATATGTTGGTGGACAAGAGGTAGAATGATGGGCATCCCCCTTGCCAAGGACTAGTTTGGTTTGCTACTGTTTATCTTTTCCGGCCTTTTTACTGATTTGGAATCTAACCTTAATTCAAGTAAATTCATTAAACATTTAGTAAGCACTCTCATATACCAGGCACAGTTACATTTTATATAGGTTTAAGATGACAATAGTATGTTTAGGAGAAAGTATCCAGCAGGCATTTGTTGATGGAGATCACTAGGGGCATGAGAACTGTTTTTTTTTTTTTTTTAATAGATTTAGAAGTCATCAGGATGATAAATGAACCCATGGCAGCTGATGAGGGCACCAAGAGAGTGTAGGAAGAGAAGCAGGCCCAAAAAAGAGCCTTGGGTTTCACCTTGATATAGGAGTAAGGACATGGGTGAGGATATATAGCAAAAGTAAAGAATGGGTGATTAGAATTCTGTGACATAAACCGAAGGAGGAGAGAATATCCCCCAAGGCCTCTCCAAACTACCTCTTACTTATTCGAAAGTTCATTCTACATGTTCTTTGTTTTCTTCCCCAGTAGTATCTAAGGTCCTTGAGAACAGGGCCTGTGTAATTTTTTTTGTTTTGTTTTTGTATCTTCAATACCTATTAGAGTGTCTGGCATATAGAAGGTGCTAAGTAAATGTTTGTTGATTGGTTGACGTGGAGGTAGTGTGCAGTGTCCAAAATGGCAAACAGGTCAAGAAAGATGAGACCCAAGAAAAGGTCATTGGATCCAGCAATTAAGGGATCCTCAGCAACTTTGGAGAGAAAGGTTTCAGAGAAGTGGTGTTATCAGTAGATAGATTTCAATCTTAATGGAAAATGGACATCTGCTGGTTCAACAAGGGGAATAAAAAAAGCTATGTATTTCTTTTCTGGAAATAGACTCACTCAATTCTTTTTGTACTAATCCACCACCACCAGTTGTACAGTAGCTACTGTTGCTAGGTTTTTAGATGCTGTTTTCATTATCATGCATGAAAAGAAAACTAGCTATGAAGTAAGTGTCTTGCTAGAATTGTTGGGAAGTTCAAACAAGATCATGAATGTAAGGCATTGGCAAACATTATATATGACATTTATTATTATTAATAACAACAATAATAAGGATCTGGTAATGGGAAAAAAAAGGTCTGAATTGTAATTTGGAAGGCCTGGGTTCAAGTTTTGGTTCTAATACATACTCAAATTCTCAGTGTCCTTCTAAGACCATAAATCACTGCAGAGTTTCAATCTGCATCACTGTCAAATGTTTCCGAACCTGGAGTTCCTAAAATTATAGGTCCAGACCATCTGAAAAAACCCCTCTATGTTAGAGGTCCTAGCCTCAGATTATAAACTCCTTGAGGGTAGATAGCAGGTCTTTAAGTTAAATAAAAACCTTTTTAGGCAATATCATAAGATCAGGAATTTAGAGCTTGTAGGGATTTTAGAGGTCATCTAATCATTTCCTCAATTCACAGATAAGGAACCTGAGTCTCAAAGAGGTTAAGTGACTTGCTCCCGGGTTTCCCAATTAGTAAATGTCTTAGATAGAATTCAGGTCTTTGAGATTCTAAATCCAGTATTCTATATACCACAATATACTTCCTTTCTACTCTACTTATGGTGCTGGAGTTCATTCAGTATAATTCCCTTCTGCTCATATGGGATATTCCAATTGCATATAATGCAGTAAATTTGGGGGATGCCCTTTATGAACTTTGATTTTCCCTATGAGCTAGGACAATGCCTTCTTTAATGGTCTAATGTTTGATACTGTCATTGTAAGTACTGAAATACATTCTTTATAGTTCTCATTGAGTTATAGATTCAATGGACAGATACACTCTCTGCTCAGGCTCCAGACACTTACCATAAGAAAAGCCATTTGTATAAAGTCAAAAGATACATAAACAAATCAGAAAATGTAGCCACCATTGAGTTGCAACTCTTTCTTACCCAAGGGATTCATCATTGATCACATCCAGGTCTACCTAGAACTACCGACTTGCTATAAGTGACCCAATATATTTTATCATATCTCTATTCCTTTATCCTCACGACTAAACACAGTCATTGAGTAGTCTTAACAAAAGCAAAATCTAGTGTAAGAAAACCCTAGCTACTCATGATTAGCCTAATTATAAGTAAGCTAGAATGCACACTTGGGCTGGTATAATTTCTCTAGTTACTACTATTGGTTAGAGCTTATGAATTCACCAGTTACTCTGTGTGCTTTTCTTATGTGCGCTCTCTCCTACCAGGAGGGACCAAGTCTTCACAGGCAGCATCAAGAGCTCACTATATCTCTGGATTTAGCCGTCATGACTCAGTGACTTCCTGACTGCTCCTATGAACATTCCTATACCTGGAACCTCCATTTTCGGCAAGGGTCCAAAACAGCCATCCCTCATCCTCTGGACTCAGTCATCATGCTCTTCCTCACCTCTTGTTTCTTCCTCCCCCCTCCACTTTTTCCAGCTCCCTTTTTGTGTGTTATTTTCTTCCATTCAAATATAAGCTATTCAAAGGCACCGTCTTTCTGTATTTATTTGTATTGTCAGGGCTTACTGCAGTGCTGGCGTATAGTAAGCATTTAATAAAAGATTTTTGATTGTTGACTGACTAGAGGGGCAATCTGGTAGAGTGAAACAGATGTTTACTTTAGTGTCAGGACACTCAGGAGGGCCCAAACCAAATTAAGCTGCAATTGGGAATTATTTAACAAAATAAAAATGCAGAAAAATATAGATAACATTAGATTTTAAAACTAAATCAATATTGGCCCACAGGGATCCTTGTATTCAGATAAATGGCATCAGGTTCTCATGAATTTAATAATGATAATTCAGGAGACACTTAGGTTTGAACTTGAGATTGGGCAAGTCAACTTATCCAGGCATCAGTTTCCTCTCTGTAGAATGGGGATAGATAGAGTCTGAAGTAGCTACCTTTGAAAGTTGTGAAGATCAGCTAAGATTATATATGTTAAGTACAATACAACTTTATTATCTGCTGTATCTAAGTGTTTGCTGTATAGCTATATACATATCTGTTATTATTTCATGAGTGATGAAACTGATGGGAGACTAGTGATTAAAGGAACAATGAAGGGTTTTTGTTTTGTTTTGTTGTTTTGTGTTTTTGTGAATAAAGGGTTTAAACTGAAGGTGTAGAGTGCAGGGAAATCTTGCTCAATTTGCCTCCTATCTACAATTCCTTTAAAGTTTTTAGTATCTCTTTATCACTACTAAGCCATATAAATATTTTCTTCCCCAAGTTTCATTGACTCTACTGTATCTGTTTTCCTTACCCTTTCCTATAGACCCTGCATTGGGTGGAATCAGGCAGGATTCTGACTTAAAGGTACTTCACTTTCTTCCAGTATTAAAATCCCATCTCTGTCACTTGCTTCCAGTGTGACCTTGGGCAACACATTTAAATCTCTCTAGGCCTCAGTTATACCATCAGGAAAAAGATGGGATTGAACTAGAAAACTTCTGAGATCACTTCCAATTCTAATTCAATTTATCCAATTATCCCTGGACAAGATTTTTGTTAGGAATTTGGCAGATGGGTGGGCAAACAACTGAGGAAACAAGGGGGCAGTCCCTTCTTTTAGTTATATTTGGTTTGGTTTTAATTATAAACTTAGCAACCTTCAACAAGCACAAATTCTCAGAGGTGCAACCAAAACCAAAACCAAATCCCAAGGCCCCAACATATTGTACATGAAAGCACAAGTCTGTTATGAGCAGTGTTTATGATCAGAATTTGATTTGCTTGAATGCAAGAGAATGTGAAGTGGAAACTACCTGCTTAACTAAAGGGAAACACATTGTTAGAAATACATATAATATAGAATAGACTCTGTCTGAGAAAGGAAAAAAAAATAATGAAAAGTTCTCTTTCTGCCTGAGCCCTCCTTCACTACGGGGCCTTCCAGAGACCAAGACCCTTCCCTGGAGTCACCCTGGCCTACACATTCAACCAGCCCTGTTCATCTCCCAAGTCACTATTCTGAGTCTGAAAACTGAGTCCACTGTAATAAAGAGCAGACCTCCTAAAGCCAACGTCCTTTCCCCTCCCCTCTGTGAGGTTTTCAAATTAAAAGCAGTTCAAAACCATGGCCCGTGGATGAAGAAATAACAAGATCCATTATTTGCTCTAGGTTTAGGGCTGGCTATACCTGACAGAAAAAAGGCAATTACACTGAGCGAAAACCAATTATTCCACAGTCCATGAGCCGTTTCTCTCCTAAGTTTTGTGGGAGTGTCTAGCTTAATTTTGAATGGAAAAAAAAATCCTCAAATACTGATTATTTAAGCCACTGGCTTATTAATTAAAATAATACGTGCCCACAACCACAAGCCTGAAGTCAGATTAACCACGGGCATCTTCGACCTCCGTGGGCATATTGAACAAATTGCCTCCCTTTCCGACCTCAAGATGCATTCCAGAGTTTCAGGAGGCTGAGTTGTACCTTCTGACTCAACGAGCCTCTCCCTTGGAGAGGGAATCACGGGGAGGAGTCCCTAAGGAGCTCCTTTCGTCTCGTGGGGATCACCTTTGGCTACTCACTACCGTCAGTGCAGCCTTTATAGAAAGAAACACGGTCCACTTTAGCTTTTCCCTCTCTTAAGGAAAGGCTTCAAGTGCAGGGTGGCCCAAAGTAACTCGAAGCCTTTGGAGTCTGGGGTTCCGAGGGCCTGATGGTTTGAAGCAGGGGCGGATCCCTTCTGCACCCCCTCCTCCCGGCCCCAATCCGCTCCCCCAGAGCTGAGAACAGCACATCTGTGCGCCACATCCGCACAGCCTCAGAAGAGTTTTCCCAGGAAAAGATCCCCTCCCCACCCCCAACTCGCCTCCGCCATCTCAGCCCTGCAGGGAAGCGACTCCGTTGCGTTGCGTGCAGAAGGGGGCCTCTGTGTTGTTTGGTTGGGAGTGGGAGATGGGGGCGGGGGAAGAGGGCTGTAGCAACATTTCGTTTATAATCTCACCAAACGGATTTTGGTTTTCGAAACCTGAACCAACAAAGGAAAAGTGTTCTCCCTACACTTCCCTACTCTCCACCTCCTTCCCAACCCCCATCACACCAACCCAACTGAGCTTTTAAATTATAATCATTTGTTTGGATGATTCCATAACTATTGTCCGTGCTTTCTTTGCCATTTGCGCCAAGAAACTTCGTGAACGCCACAGATGAAGTTCTCTTTGGTGGGACTTGGGATGAGCAGAAGGGAAGGAATGAAGGAAAGGGAAAAGGAAGAAGGGGGGAAAACTTCAAACAGCGATCTCTCCGTCAGAATTGAGAAGTTCTGAGCAGTGAAGGGCTCTGGTTTTAATTCTTTGTTGTAATACCAAACCTGAACTCCAGCAGTTTATAGGGATGTTGAATTGAACGACTTTGGTGTAATCTGTCTGTCTGTCTGTCTCTGTCTCTCTGTCTGTCTCTGTCTTTCTGTCTCTGTCTCTCTGTCTCTCTCTGTCTCTCTCTCTGTCTCTGTCTCTCTCTCTAT
>NW_027186473.1:11564303-11636100 GCF_028583685.1 Petaurus breviceps papuanus
CACACACACACACACACACAGACTTTCCATTTACCTATCTAATTTGCTTCCTCCCTTCACCGATGAAAGACCGTCTGAATCTCAGGCAAGCAGAGTTCAGAACTCTTGCACGTTCCTGGAGCATCCAAGAGATTTACCATAGACTTTACCTCAGTTGAAAAACCTCATTCTCAACCCCTTACCCCATACTCCTCTCTCTCAAAAAGGGTAAGAAAAAAAAAAAGACAATAAGGGCAGGGGTTGGGACCTTCACACAGGACAACGGCCTAAGGAGGGCAGTAGGGATGGGAACCGGGCCAGAGCAGGTCATTCCTCCTAAGGGCACATATGGCGAGTGAGTGGCACCTCCGATGTTTTCTATCAGC
The DNA here is from genome assembly GCF_028583685.1 of Petaurus breviceps papuanus. Taxonomy (NCBI): domain Eukaryota; kingdom Metazoa; phylum Chordata; class Mammalia; order Diprotodontia; family Petauridae; genus Petaurus; species Petaurus breviceps. The sequence continues at coordinate 11,564,669 of NW_027186473.1, forward strand.
CAGATACCCAGATAAGAAACAAATTAACAGCAGCCTGCCTCTTAAAATCGGAGGCTTCTCGCCCTATTCCCCGGCCCGCAGACCACACAGGACACCCGAGCACGTCGAGGGAGCAATCTTGTAGAATCTTAAAACAACACAAGGGAACGGTCCATCCTAGCCCTCTTCAGCCCGCCGCGAGCCACCCAAGCTGATTGACAGGCGTAGACCGAGGTCGTCCCTGAAATCGAATACAGGGACTGCAGGGGGCGGGAGAAATTGAAGCCATGGATACCAAGCAGTGGAAAATGGCTGTCTTTCTGGCAGGCCTCTTTTCAGACTTGAGCAGAGGGCCCAAATGCAAGATCGTTTTGGGTTTGCTTCATTTTTTTTTTTGAAGGGGCAGCATTGACTTCTGTCCATTGTCTGGTCTCTGGAAGTGACTCTCTTGGAAACAACAACCCTTCTTCCATTTGTTTTCTCCCCTTCCTTCTAACCCCCTACCTTAGCTATGTCACCAGTCAACCTCAGCTTGCTTTAAACCTTCTGAGAATGTCACACATGGAAACCTTTAGCAAATGTTTGTTAATGATCATAACAAAGACATCATTCAAATTAGGCAGGTAATTACAAACAGAAGGACAACTGGGTGCTGGCTTGCTCATCCATTTTCTTTTTCTTTAAAGTGAGGTTACCGCCGGACACTCCCGCCTGGGTCTCCATTTAGGCGAATAAAACCAGTGCTCAATAAAGCGTCTCTGAAATGAACTGTGAAGTTACCATTTGTGGGCGGGCAACATTGGGGCCCTCAACTTGAGAGGAAGGCGCGACTAGTTGCCTGTTTAACCGAAGCAAAGCAGAGCCAGGAACCCTGATTTATGATGTTCTTGTTTCTTTTCCCAATTTTCAACCTTGTTTTTAGAAAAAGTACAAATAGCACCACCTACCATTGGGGATTTTTTTTTTTCAAGATCCCCCTTCTTTTGGGGGATGGGTGTGGAGAGGGCCGAGAGTCTCCCTGGTTCTTTGTCTACAAGCATTACGGTATCCTGTTAGCATCGAACAAGGGACTGTTCATCTATTCGCCTCCAATGATTTCCTGAAGGAACATGTGGAAGCAATAGTGGGGTTGTGCAGTCACCCAAGCTGAAGATGCATTAGAGGAGAATATGCAGAAAGGACCCGAGGCAGCAGGGACTCTCAGGCTCAGCCCTAGGGTCCCCCTCCTCTCATCTCTGTGGGATGACTCCACTGAACCCCTTAAGCTTCCCACGCTACGCTGAACTCCGCACGGCAGCCCCTCCCCCCAATTCTTTTTGGGTGCAAGCTGGAATCAATTTTCTATTCCCCTTCTCCCTACACTTCAGTTGGGAGATGGCGAGGGGGGGGGGAGAAGGGAGTGTTGTTAATCTCTCTTGTTTTGGCCTGGGGGAGAAGAAATGGTCAGCGAGGCTGGGGGGAGATGGTAACCATGGTCCTTTAGGAGACCTCTCTAAAAACACTGCCTGAAAAGACGGGGTGCCAACATTGTTCGAAATATATTCGTGACACCTTCCCCGCCCCTTGCGCACAAGCACACACACACACACACACATACACACACACACTCACTCCACGCTCCACGTCCCGAGAGAGCGAGGCCTGTTTTCTGGAGCGGCAGCGCCCCCTGTCTCACACAAGCAGGATAACACCCCTTGAAGGACCCTCGTGCGGAACTAGCTTCCCCTAGAGAAGGTTGCAGATGGTCCTCAGCTTTCCTCCCTTGCGCCCGAGGTGGGGAAATAGGGACTAGGGAAGATGCCCTCCTCCCGATCTGTTCTTGCAGAAGGGAGCGCAGGAGGAGGGGGGGAAAGTGCTCTTTCCAATCGCCTATTTTAAAAAGGATCTTCCACATGCCTAAAACTCAGCCTTCGCAGAAGCTTTCGCCAATCTCTTCCAGATCCCAGATTCCTCTCAAAGACAAAGCACGGAAAGATACGTGATTGAAAGAAACTAAAGATCCTACATCAACCCTCTATTCTTTATGTCCTCTTCACACCTATCAGACTGCACTTGTAAACAGCCATTGGCTGCAAATCGCACCAAAAATATTTTCTACATTACCTGTTCTCTTAAAGACTCAGGGTCAAAATGACACATCGACTATCTACGAGGGAGCCCGTCTTTGCCACACCTTTCCCGCTCTCGGGCCAGAATCTAGTGAACCCACTAAATATTATTCCTAAATGTAATTTGTTTTCACTGGAGGCTGTATCAATAAATGAACATTTTTTAAATCACCCCAAAAATGCAGTTGAGAAAAGTTCCAAGTGTGTAGAACTCATTCATGAAATTGTGAGCAGTTTGTATTTTAATGAAACTTTTTTCCCCTGCAGCGCAAGACTATCAAAATACATCCCCCACACCCTGCACCCCATATGGCCAATTCGTCCCTCCCCACCCCCAGTTGTTGATAAAGACTGGAGGCTGGAGGTGGACCCCCTGCGGGAGTAAAAGACGACAGGGAACACCCAAAGCTGTAGGCAAAGTGTCTCCAAACTCTGAATGTGAGAGTGAGACTCTTATTTTGAAGAGGGTTGGAGGGGGGCTTCATTCCTGACAGCTATTTACTTAGAGCAAATGATTAGTTTTAGGATAGACTTTAACATTGAATCTATTACAAAACGCGGGTTTTGAGCGCATTACAGTTTCAACTAAGAGAAAGAGAGGAGGAGGAAACTGGAGAGGAAAAGTTACAAGAGATAGGCATATATAATTATATCTATATATATTTTTACTGTGTGAAATTTTCACTGCGGATTACCGTAGAGGAGAGAAGGTAAGGGAGGACAAATTTTTGAATTTTCGACTTTGTTTTCCTTTCAGGGGAAGTTAGGTTTTGAGGCTGGAAGAAATGTGGTAATTTCACAGACTTTGGCGTTGGGAAAAAATGCTGGAGCTGATCTCTACATTCAGAGTAATTTAGCCTAAGCAAACCTGAACAAGTCGGAAAGCAAAATTACTTGGAAGGAAGAGACTGAGGACTTAAAAAAAAGTGTTTTTCTAGCATCCTTCCCTGGACTCCCTCCCCCTTAAAAACCTAAAATTATTTAAACATCATTTTGAGGTAGGGAGAAGGCATTATTTAAGAAGGCACTGAAGCGCTTTAATCTGGTATTTCGCTTTTTTTTTTTCTTTTGTGGGGTGGATTGGGAAGGAATATAGGTCTTTTGCCCCGCTCCTGGTGACCATTGCTGGGAAACTGCCAAGTTTTTGATGAGTATTTTAAGTTATTTCCGCGTTTAGTATATCGAGGCTGCCCGCTCTGTCGAGGGAGGTCCAGAGTAGTTCTAGAAGAGTTTGGTGAAGGGAGGTGAATTTTGTGAGAAGGGTGATCCAGAGGGAGTGGTGTGACTGGGTGAGAAAGGCTTTGCTGGAGGTATCCTGGGACTTCGGATATACGGACTGGTTGGAGGACTGGGGACGCCCGGGGTGCGTTCGTAATTACTGGACGGGCGCTCTACTCTGCAACAAGGACTCAGACCCAGGGGAACTGCGGTGGCTGCAAGGCGCTCCGGGGTAATTTGCGTAGGGCTGGGAGGGGGTGTGTCGAGGTTTTGGGGGGGGGCACTCTGCTGCCCGTTAGCCAGGGACTCCTAAGGCGTCAAAGAAAAAGGTCGCAGCTCTGCAGTGATAGAGGGCTCTCTACTCCAAGGAATGGTTGGATGGATGATGGATCTGGTCTGGAAGAGGCGGCGGCATTGGCTGGCTGTCTGACTGGCGGGGGGAAGGAGTTCTGGCATTAATGACAAACACATTTGGAAGAGAGAGCAGAAGCCGTCGTCGCACCGCATTCCAGAAACCTAGGATTTGAAGAATTTCGAGCTGGGATCCGGCTCCTTTCCAAGAATCATTATTATTATTGTGAGTGTGTTTTAAAAAACATTTTATTCTGGAGTATTGCCGTTCTCTGGGATCCTCTGGCAAACCACGGCAACAGGAAGGAAAGTAGGAAAATCGCCAGAAAAGTGCCGGATAATTTCTCCAAGCAACACATGTGGGCAGTTTAGGGGAGGACTAAGCTGAGAAACTTTGAGCAAGGTAAGAGATGGACGGTGGGGCGGGCCTCTGTGGTCTACACAGTCACTTAAAAAAAAACCCAACCTAAGGGGGCCCCCCACCTCCCACCCCTTAGTCCAGGGCTTCTGGCCTTGGCCCCTGCGCGCGTCTCTTCTAAGACTCGTGGCATTGCCTGCCCGGGTGTCCCTGGCCTAACCTCCCTCCTTTTCTCTGCTCGCCGCCGTCTGTTCTTAGTCTCCCCACAGCCCGTCTTTTGGCCTCTTTGGCCGCCGCGCTTCCTTTTTTTTCCCCCGTGGTCTATCCCCATGTAAATCGGGTTTTACACGTGAGATTAACTTCTCTTTCGAGCGCTGGGGCGCGGGCGCTTCAGTCGGAAACAATTGACCTCAGCTGTTCTTTTTGAGAGGCTGGCAGGCAGCAGAGGGAGGGGGACAGACCCTGTTGCTCGGTGGCTGCCCTGACTGAAGTGGCCAAGTTTCTGGGGCGATCTGGGTCTGGTCTCCGGCAACCTCCTCTCTGGGCTTGTCTACGTGACCACCTCGAACCCTCTTCCAAATTGCTCTCTGTTTTGAGGAACTGGGAATTCACCAATGCACCTACAAGGAGAACGTGTCAGAAGGAAAACCGATTTTTGGGGTGGAGGGGAAAAGGAGGAGGGCAAAAAGGGAGTGGGAGTCAGGATTACGACCCTTCCCTTTTGGACGGTGCCTCTTCTACTGAGATGGGATCCCTTGGAAAAGTCTCGCTGCAGGGAGGCCTGGGAAATGGGGATTTTGGCTTTTCAGCCAATGGATTGCTCAACTTTTTTGGACAGAATAGTTTGGGTCCATGATGATTCCCTAATAAAACTGGACAGAAAATTGGACCGAGTGGAAAGGGATACAAGGTATAACGGAGACTTCAGTCCACGGTCTTTAACCACACAACACAGGTCCCTCCCTGCCCCTAAGGGAAGGAGCAACAGAGTGGGGGTGGGGGAGGCTGGATAGAGTGAAGGGGGAGGTTCTGGGGTGATCACAAACATCAGTTGCCTCAATTTTCCTCCTCAGTAACTGGATGCCTTAGACTCAGACATCTTAAATGCTAGATTCCCACTGTCCTTCTTTTCCACCCGCCGTCCCACATTAGAATGCAGCCTTCTTCCAGATAACCACAATATTCTTTTTATTTCCTCTTTGCCTTCAAAAATCGAGGCAGCCTAACCTCCACTTTGCCTCTCTGTCCAGACCCAGCTTCCTGCTGGCTCTTGGTTTTAAAATGCAGTTTAAATTTGAGACTGCGAATTGGGAAGAGGGGGAAAAGTGTGAATGCCTGAGGTCCCCTTCTGTGCTTCGAAGGACAAGAATCAGTTTCTTTGCTGAGCAGATAAAACCCTGGGCTCCCTCCACAGAACGCCCAAACCACAGCAGCTCTGAGACGCGTCCAGCTGTGGGACCCGAGGTAGGGAGGGGAAGGGAGGAGTATGCAACAGTTTCTAGTTTGGGAACGCCACTGGCGCCGAATGGGGTGGAGAAGTGCGCCCCCTGGGGCTCGTCGACTGGTAGGGAGATACTCCTAGGTCCTTATTTTCTGGCTGCTTTTCCAGCCCAGTAAAAAGAACCCTCCTTTTCGTCCTATTTGTTTGTAAAGAGGAAGTCACGAGCTTTGTGGAAAGAAAATTTAGCAGCCCAGGGTGAGATTGGCACTAGCTTGACTGTAGCACAGGAGGCAGCAGCTGTAGGAGGATTTTATCCTGTTAACGAGACCAGTGCCTAAGGCAGGCACAGTCAAGGGTCTTGCAAGCTTTCTTTTCCGATCCCCCCCCCCCCCAGGGGTGGGTGTGAGTCGTCGAGTGCTTCTTGGTTTTCTTGAATTTTACTCTTTAAACTCTTCCGAGCTCTAGGTCTGCCTTTTGCTAGACTACCTTAGAACCGGATGATGATTAAATTTGATTGAATCTTCCTTTTGTCTCAAGCTAATCAATGACCCTGCTGGGTCTCTAGGAAGGTGGGCTGGAGGGTTTAAAGTGTGGATGTTAAACGCTTCCCTTTGGCTAAAATATGCCAGACTACCTTTTCCAGGAGGCTAGGGACAGGAAAACATAAAGTGTGGGGGATGGTTAGAGGACTAGCGTTAAGAGCCTACTGTGTGCCAGGGACTGTGTTAAGTATTGGGGATACAAAGAAAGGAAAATAACCAACAATTCCTGCTCTCAAGGACTTCGCTCTGGGAGGAAGGTGTCCAGGTCTGGAGGGAAAGAGTAGAGTGCATATAGCAGGAGTTAATAAATGCTTGTTGGATGGACGTAGGGTACTTGGAAGGGTGGCGATTCGAGAAACCATGGGCTCCTCATGAAGAAGTCACTTTCGCCTTTCTCTCGGCTTAGCTCAGCGCTCCGCTGGGGTCTCAAACACTATTTCTCTTCCAGTCCCCCTCACCCCCATTCCTATTGCTTTAAGGTCTACAGGAGGCGCTTGTGTACAGAGATGTAACCCTAAACTCGACCGCCCCCCTCCACCGTCCAATCTCCTTTCTCTTAGGTCTCAGCAGAAAACAATGCGAACTGAACACATCCTGCCCAAGGCGCGGCAGCAGGAGTGCTGAGACAGCTCTGAGCGGCTGGGGGGGACTTGCTGTGCAGGAGGTGGCCTGGGGGCTGTGCGGGGGTGACCGTGGAGCCAGCGTAATTGAGCTCGACCGCAGGAGGCAAGAGGGTAGTGCAGAGGGGGAGTGGGGTTTCTAAGGAGGCCCGGGTGGGAAGAAAGGTTGTGGAGATGGGGGGAGGATAGTGCTGTGGCCGGTGCCTGGCTGATGTGGCGCGGTGGCGCGGCTGGACGGTGCCAGCGTGTTATTTCTCTTGGAAAGGGCAGTCTGTGGGTTTCTTGTCCAGTCCTTCGCTGTCGAGGACTGGAGAGCGAGCTCTCCTGGGGCAAGGTCCGTGGTACTGTGTTGCCCTCTAGCGGGCAGTCCCGTGAGTGCCCGTTACCTTGTTTCTTTCAAGAAGAGGCAGCCCCCTAGTCCTAGATAGATGCACTTGGATACCGGTCTTGGTGGAGTGGACTGGATTGAATAAATGTAAGAACTGTGGTTTCCTCCCCTCCCCTCTTCATTGAGATATTGAATTCAGTCACTGTGACTAGGTGTACTAGTGAGGTCTGGTATGGAGTAAGGGGCTCATAGAAAAGTGTCCCAGGAAGCTCCAGGCGGGAGTAGGGGAGTGCCGGGGTGGTGGTGTTTGAGAGGAGAAGGGGTGTAGTACTGGGGTATACTGGTGGAGCCTGGGAAATGAAGGGGGTGTTTGAAGTTCATGACCACCATTTTTTTCTGTTCTAATATTGTTTTGAAATTCCTTTCAATTCTTCTCTTTTCCTCCAGCCTGTTCCTTTTTAACAATCTTACATTATTATGCAACGGAACAGTCGTTTCCAATCAACCAGCGGTTTTGGAGTCGGCCCGCGCGGCCTGTCCCGTCTCCCGCTGCGCAGTTTTATTACGGTTTACAATGGTGTGCAAACCAGATTGGGTAACTCCTGGACTCCAGGGGAAGCGGCGTCTCTCAGTTGTTGCAACAACAACAAATCCCCAACCCCCAGACTTTTCCAATCTCGGTCCCTCGAGAGTGGAAATATGCAAACGTTCACCTTCCTTTGCTCTTTCAAGATGCTGAAATGGAGTGAAGGAAGGTGTGTAGAATCTGACCAGCGGGAACAGGCTCCCGGTAAAACCTCGGATGGATGGTTTTTACTGTGCGAGGATGGGCGCGTGAATGGGCTAATGGGTAACCCTTCTGTTTTGCTGTTTAGACCGGGATGCTGTTGGGGTGGGAGGGACGTGGATTCCAGTCAGTGGTTTCCAATGAAGGAAGGCACCGACTAGGAAGAAAACTTAGAATCGATAGCACTTGTGGATGCTTTTCTCTTCTCTATCCCCCTCCTGATGATGGTCCAAGCGAAGTTTTACCGAGTCACCAGGGAATCCAGAGCCACCAGGGAGACCAGGGTCGCTGCATTGCATTGACAATATTACCGGAACCGTCTTGAGGTTTCAGACTTCTTCGGAATCGGCTCTCTCACCCCCATATCTAGTCTTTACCTTGGGATTTGACTTGAAGTTTGCTTAAAAACCTAAAGCATTGTCTACGAAAAGAGGCGAATTTGGGTCCTGGGAGAAAACCATCTAATTAGCATTCCTTTCTCCTCTACCTGAAATTTCGACTACGCCTTTCTGCACCCAACCATCTGAGGTACAGATTCGTGGTTCAATACTGCCATCAGGTGGTCATTTGCTCAAACAACAGGGGAACCGTTTAAGTGGGGGAAATGACCAGTTCAGAAAAACAGTTTGACCTTGAGTGATGATGGGAGTTTCATTTTACTCGATCTTAGGGAAAAAGGCATTACGTCTCTTCTGCTATATGCTGGCTCCAAGTGGTTAGTTATTCCTCCAAATTATTAATAAACAGCCTTTCTGTTTGGAGTACAGAGTTGATTAAGTACAAAAGAAGGATTCTTGTCTCTTAAGCTGAACTGTTTGGAGTGACAGTAGAGAGGATTCAAGCTCAGAGATTTCCAAAAAATGCTTCAGCATAAAAATACAGGACCCACCCTACCCCTGCCCATCATTGGAATGTTTAACAGGAGCTCAGTGTCAGCAAAACAAAACAAAGTGAAAACATACAAGTAGATGAATGTGTAGAACCAAGAAACAACCACTAACCTAGCCTCCTGTGCATTTTCTGAAGTTGTCCCAGAATGAGCAGGACACTTGGATTGAAAAAAAAAAACAGAACAAAACAAAACCCCTATCATTTTCACATTTAGAATTAGCTCAGGAGAACTGAAAGTAGAGGGACCTTTGGGAATCTGGATCTTGATGAAGTCATTGTTTAAAGAAATCAGTTTCCCTTGGAATTAAATGGCTCTTGTCTGTAGTGGTTGGTGGTGAAAGTCAATATTCCTTAGTCCCTGTATTCTTGCTGTTTACTTAGTTATTGATTTGGAATTACTTTTTCTGCCATTATACAAAGCATACCTCTATTTTTCCTAACAATAGAATTCTTAAAAGCTATGTCTATTTTTTTTGTGTGTGTGGTTTGAGATTTTTGGTTGTGCTTTTAGTTGAATTATTTTCTGGGTTTTGTTTGTTTTTGGCAGAGATGATTGGCTTCCTTGACAAGTTAGGGAGATTAATGGCAGTGAAGTGTCAAGCACATTTGTTTCCATGTCTGTGTTCCATTGATGGCTTGTGAAAGGCTCACCCTTTTTGTTGTTGTTAAGTCCTCCGACTGACTTTTTTTTTCTTGGCAAAAATACTGGGGCAGTTTGCCATTTCCTTCTCCAGATCATTTTACAGATGAGGAAACTGAGGCAAACAAGGTTAAGTGACTTGCTCAGGGTCACACATCTAATAACTGAGGTTGGATTTGAATTCATGAGGATGAGTTTTCCTGATTCCAAGCCCAGTGCTCTATCAACTTCATTAGTTTTATTTTTTTATTGACCATTTCAGGCCTGGACATAGATTAATACAATTACAATGTTTATGATACATTTGTATAGAGCTAAAAACTAAACATCACATTTGATCCTTACCCCAACCCAGTCAGGGCTGGTTTCCTTATTTGAATTTTACAGATATGTTAAACGGAGTTTTAGTACCCTGCCAAGAGCTACTCAGTAAACAACTGGGAAAGGTGAGGTAAGAAATCAAATTTTCTGATTTCTCCTCTAGTGTTCTTTTCACTGAAGAGCAAAGTGAGGACAAGAGAAAGGGGGGAGGGGGGAACACAAAGACCAAGGAGCATAAGTGATTACAGAAATCTAACTCTCTTCCCAGATGTTGAGTTGCATCTTTGTCTCTGACATCTCAAGAATGAATATTCTATCTTCTCTATACCATATCTTAGTTGGAAGTCCAGCATATGGCCAGAACTAGAGAAATCATAGAGCTTTTTAAACAAAATCCCAATGATAATCCTGATTTCTGAAACATGATTTAAGATCCTAGGCAAATCAATAGCTTTTACTTTTCTGCCTTTACGATTGTTTGTATTTTATGCATCTTCCTTTTGAGTGGACAGTGTGGGAGAAGAATTTGTAAAGGAAGAAGGAAGGAAGCTTTGTAGAGTAATTGAAACACAGTGTCTTATCCCCATCTCTGAAAGGACATAATAGTAAGAGTCCTGACTTCCCAGAGATTTCAGTTATCATCTGGCACATAGTTTAATTTAATATCACAGATATTGATTTGCATTAGCCTTGGGGGAAGCTAGGAGTGTGTTTTAGTAATGTTTACCTTTGAGGCACACATCTGTGAATGCAAGGTATTTATAACGTACTTAGATTTCTATGAGGGCTACCAGTTCTGTTGTGGAAACAAGTTTTCAGTAAACATACGCTGATGTTGAACATTCAGAGCATTATCTCTTTTTCCAATGAGGTCTGTTTCCTTGCCTCATTTTCAGTGTTTTTGAATAATATACCCAGGGCATCAGAATTTCTCAATCTGAAAAAAGCAGAAGGAAATCTGGCAGTCTGGAAAGGGTAAAACTATCTTCAGAGCAGGGGCCCATGAGCCCCATGAGCAATCAGTCACTCCTTTAAGCCTGGGAATGCTTTAAAGATGTATAGTGGGTAAGTCTATCTAAAGAAATACAGGATCAAAATGTGATAAAACCAAGAAAGGGGGCTGGCTCTGGAGGACCTCTTTGAAGTTTCCCTAAGTCTATTATCAGTGGGAGACTGATACATAAACACATAGGCCATTACTGCTAATTGTAGTAAATAAGACTAGTCAGACTCAGCTTGGCTGGCATGCTGTGCTGGCCACAGTGTGGAAACCCCACTGCACAGAGAATTGTCAGCATCCCAATGGATCGCCAGCTAGCTAACACTGTGTGACTGTATTGTGTTTTCTCCCCCTGTTGTGAGGGGTAGAGAGAAAGGATAGCACAATTTACATTAGGAAATAGTGTGGGGGCATAGCTGAAATATTTAGATTATCATTCATGCATTTTCTGCTCAGAATAAACAAGAGGATCCTACTATGTTATACTAAGGAACCACTTTCCCTTACCCCACGCCCAGCCCCTAATACAAACAGAAACACATTTTTCCTGATGGAAATCAGCCAGTTAGAAATCTGGCTTCTGCAACTGTGGCTATAATGGGGGGAGGGGGTGGGAGGTGGGGGGCAGAGAGGTGATCAGGCTTCAGCAGAGAAGCATTAAGGGTACTATCTGCTTGATACATCAAATGGTTAAAGCAATAGGAAAAAAGCCCAGTCTGTAATCTATGAGCACAATCTATGTAGTATTTATGAATTGTCTTAGACAATCCAGTTATACCACATATAACCATTACTGGGGTAGCTAGGTGGCATAGTGGATAGAATACCAAGCCTGGAGTCAGGAAGACTAATCTTCCTGAATTCCAATCCAGTTGCAGACTCGATGCATGACCCTGGGCAACTCACTTAACCCTGTTTGCCTCAGTTTCCTCATCTGTAAAATGAACTGGAGATGGAAATGGAAAACCAGTCCAGGATCTTTGCCAAGAAAACCCTAAACAGGGTCACAGAGAGTAGGACATTATTGAAAGACAAACAATTCAACAAAGTAGTCATTACCATTCCTATTTTCTGTGTCTTAGCTAGGCATGAGATACTGTATTTAGAAGATTAGGAAATATAAATCTGTGGCAATGATAGTCATATTCCACCATCACTTCATGAACTCTTCCATTGGCCCAGCAGCTAAAGCCATGCCCAGCACTTTATAGGCACATAACTAAATGTTGAATTTAATTAATTTCTCATGTTTGTATGAAAAATAAGCCACAGACAGCACAAGGATACTGGGTGGTATTGGGCCAGAGAAGCTGGGTTCCAATTCTGTCGTTTATTCCTTCTGTGACCTTGGACAAATAATTTCACCTCGTTAGGGCTTAGTTTCCTCATCTAGTTGGACTAGTTGGCCCTCCAAGGTCCCCTTCAGTCGTAAATCTGTGATTCTAGGATTCATTTGGAGATGACCACTCAGAAATGTATCTTGTTCAAAGGCATAATTTCTCTAAAGCCAGTTATATACTGGGTTCCATGTAACCTAGAGCACCAGCACACCTTAACATCACTACCAATAGTTGGCTTTTTATCAGAACTTTAATGCTTGAAGGTCTCATTACTTCCTTTTGAATTTCTTTTGTATGATGAATTAAGAATCTTTGATAGGTGTGCCTGGACAATGAAACAGTAGGAGAGGGTTAAGAAAATTAAGGGGAAAAATGAAGAGATAGAGATTTTTATAGATTTCCTAAGAATAGGGGTAGGGAAGCTACAGCTGTCGATATAGTTTGGCCACTCTTTATTCAGCTTTTATTCTTTTTTCTTTCTCTCCCTCTTCTGTTCTGCAGGCATCCCTTTCTCCTTTTCCTCCATCTTTTCTGCCTTCTGCCTTGGGGTACAATTCAAACTGCCTCCTCGTCTTCTGTGGCAAAAGTAGTATTCATTCACTGTTTAGGACTCAGGATATAGAGTTCCTGGCTAAAATGCTGACAGAATGTACTAGATGTTCTACTCTGAGGCCCCAAATGTACCTGAAACATATAAGAACATCCTGTGTCACAGGAGTCTTTAAGAAGCACCTACTTGCCTTAGGCTATCCTGATTTATGTGTTTGTAAAATTTTCAACAAATCTGGACACTGGCAGCAAAACCTTTGGTTAATTCCAAGGAAACTTTTCCAGTGTTAGTAAAGAATAGAACCCACTTTTAAGCGATACTCCCTAAGCAAATTGACTCTTCTAAAAAAATTCTTCATTAAAGTATGTAAAGAAGGCCCATGTTGTACATTTGGATGTAATCTATGACAACAAACATGGAAAATTTTAGTCTCAAAAGTGCAAAATGGGGAGATCTGGAAAGCTTATGAGCAACAAAGACTGAGATTGTTAAAAAACTAAAAAAAATTTCAGTTGTTTTTCAGTATCCCTCCCCTTCCCCATCACACATCACACTACTGCCTGATTAAACTTACTCAGACATTAATTCTGATCCTGTCCCTTCTGCTGAGAATCCTTCCCTAACTTCCCTTTGTATTCAAAGCCTTCTAAAATCTGCACCCACCCCTAATATTATTGTAAATATTTTTGGTATACAGGGCATCCCAAAAAGTTTTTGGTGCCCTTTTGTGCGTTAATAGTTTAAAGATATTTGGAACACCTTGCATTCTCTCTACCAGTCAGTTAACTAGAGTCTATGCCATCACATTTACAGGTTTCTTCTATTTTTGCTCCCGTGATTTTCTTGGTGCTGTTTCCTAGGATTAGAAGGAGGCCTACACCACACTTTCTACTAGTTGAGATTACAGCTAATCTTTCAGATTCAGCTCGGATGTCTTAAGGTCTCTGACTACCACCCCCAGTTCAGACCTCAACTCAATTTTAATTTTATATTGACTTCTGTTAGTTACTTGGGCATGTGTTATATATCTTTTCCCTTAGATTGTGAACTCCAGGAAAGCAGGGGCAGTGAAGTGATTTGTTTATTACAATTTGTACCCCTACCAATCCTTAGCCCAGTGAGTGCTCTGCACACAGTAGGTACTTACTTAACGATTATTAAACTAAATTGGTTGCTGTTTATGTTCTTTGTTGCATGATGGGGTATATTCTTTGTGAAGCTAAACATCTGAATGTTTCTGCAGTTGCCTTTGAGCTAAAACATATTCACATTTATTTGGATTAAAATGATAAGAAAGTGTAAAGTACAGAAACAAACTGTCTCTGTTTGCTTTCTTATTATGGTGCCAGAGAATTCAGTTTTTAAAAAATTTTATTTTGATGAATAACTATTGTTTTGACATCACCTAGATTTTTCTCATAGCCTTTTCTGCCCCTTCCCAGAAAGTAATTCCTTATAACAAAATAATTTTTTAAAAAGAAAAAGGAATAGGAAAAAAAAAACATTAAAATCCATTAACAAATTGGAAAAGCTTGACATTACATGCGGTGTTCCATTCCTCCTGGACCTCAAACTCTGCAAAGGTGTGGAGGGGAGATGTTCTTTCATAGCTCTTCTCTGGGGCCATAATTCTTAAAGTTCCACAAAATTTGGTTTCAACCTTTGTACTGATTTTCCCATTTCCATTGTTGTCATTGGCTATGTTGTAGATACTGGTTTTCTTACTCTGCTTACTTCATTTTATGCTTTTAAGAAGAATTTAGAATGGTCAAGGACCTTAGTGTCTAATGGAATATACTTCATTCAATGGGTAAATTAAAAATCATACTCTAGACAAATTTCAAACCCAGAATAGTATTTCATTTTAGTATTTGAGAAGACCAAATAATTTTAATTAGGCATCAGTATACCAAGATTCTAATGTTTGTTTGGAGTCAGTGTGGTACTGTGGTATAAACCCAGGACCTGTATGTAGTCAGAGGGAACATGGGATTGAATTTCCCTGATACTGATTAGTTGTGTGATCTCAGGTAAGCAATTTCATCTTGTGACTCAGTTTGTGAGTGTGTGTGTACATGTGTGTGTATGTAAAATGGGAATGATGATACCTTGGCTGCCTATATAAGAGGATATAGAAATTTGTTATAGAGAATAAAAAGATTTTTCAATGCAGTAGTTTTACCCACAGAATGTAAGATTCAGTTTAATCATATTCAGCTTAAATATTTTCAGTTCATTTCTTCTAGCCTGAACAAATAGCAAAATAGCTGTTTTCCAGGGGTGAAGGACATGGTGGGGTGGAAAAGAGTCTCCTCTGAATTTTTCCTGGGTTCATCTCTTAACCTGGTTTTGTCAGAGTTGTAGTGTGGCTTCCAGATACAAAAATTAGGGGAAAACCACTGAGTAGAAAGTTTATGGATATCACATTGGGCTGTAAAAATTAACTGTATTTTTGCTTGGTCTTTTGCTATTTCAGTTTTCTGTAACTATGGGTGCCTCCCCATGGGCGTTCTTGGTCTTGGGATGTCTCCTCACAGGTAAGGATGCCGGTTTTACCTTGTGTTAGTGTTTTATTGTACATTTTGCCTGAGATTGGTACTTTTCAGATATTTTCATCTTGCTGTTCATATTGGCAAAAAAAAGTGCAGAATTAAATGCTAATTCAAGGATTCCAGGGAAGTATGAATAGGAGATTGTAAAACTCGGGCTTTCAGCCTCCTTTTCTCCTTCCATGTTAGCTTTTTCCACTTCCCAAATTTTCCAGATAATTATTTGTCATTCAGTTCATTTTGCTTGTTATGATACAGATGCATCTTCTAGTTTCCATCTCAAAGAAGGCCATCAAAATGCAATTTTATTACGTGTATGACCAGAACATTAGGCGTGCCAATGATAATAATGGGCCAACTTCTCTGTTCTCCTTGGACAATAGTCTATTGAAGGCAGCTCCGCTAGGCATGCTAAGATATCCAATGGAGATAAATCACCATCATCATTATCACCATTTCTGGCAATTAAATTTTTGTAAAGGGAAGACTCTTAAAACTGCTTTAAAATCACTGAGACAGGTTATCATCAACACCTTTATGACAAACTGGTAGAGGAAAGTGAGGCTCTTGGGGAAATCACAGACATCGAGGCTAAATGTCTGGGACATAATTGACATAATTTTTTTTTTCGTTTTTCACCCAGATGTTTGGTCTTTGTGAATGTAATGTCTATAGCACAGAACATTTCATTTTCCCTGTAGTCTGAAAGAATTAAAGCTCCTAACTTTCCTCTGGTGGATAGTGCCTTAGGTGTTGTCCATAAGGTAGAGTTGATTAGGAGAAAAGATTTAATAGCTGTGGCTTATTACACCTCATCAGCTGTGCTTGTGTGGGTTTGGGGCTGCCTGTAAACATGTTCTTATAGCCACTTATCGCAATCACCAAATCCTTCATTGGGGTGTAATTCTATCTGTAGACTTCAGGGAGAAGGATAGAGCCAATTCATGTTTTTAAAATGTCTCTTTTCATATAGTTCTGTAGTTGGGAGAACAGAGGCTGAAAGTGGAAGCAGAGAATTGAATTCAGGAATAGAACCCAGGTGTTTAGTCCTGCCCTTTGGACTAATTGTAGAGCCACACAATTAAAGGACCTATCACCCTGCTCTATTTTCTTGAATTAATTGGAGTGGGGAAGGCTTGCCAAAGTTAGTTGTAACAAGTATAATGTGTGTAATTTGCAAACAAATGAAGCTTGTTCAGTTGGTGTCCATCAGGTCCAATTCTCATCCCATGTGATCCTGGGATTCTCTTTGCAAAATTCCATCATAATAAGCCCATGAATGCTTGATCCTATTATTTTGTTGGCCATTCCATAATAACATAGTGCAGTATTAAAAGTTAAATGTTGATGTTTAATTTGTACACACATGCACATGTAATTTGGAGGGGGTCTGAATCTGGGAAGTTTTGTGGGAATGGGAGGGAGGGGAGTCTCAGAGATATTTTAATGAGCCCTGATGGCAGATGCTGTGACTGCTATAGTCCCATCTTGTGTAGGGTTCCATGCTAACGAACTTTACATAGAAGGGGTCCCTGTCGGGATAAGCTGCTCCTTTTGCTTCCCACAGTCTCCCTCAGTGAGACTGTCCTTTCTTGAAGCATCCCATTCAGAAAGGGTTTCCTTTCACAGGGCCGTGGCTCACATTTTGCCAGCTTCCATTACCCACTGTCTTTCCGAATGAGGATGAAAAGGTTGTGCAGCTGCATTCATCTTTTACCCTAAGATGCTCTGGGGACAGTGAAGTGAGCTGGCAGTACCCCATGCAGGATGAAGAGGACCAAAAAATAGAAGTCAGAAACGAGGAGAACAACAGTGGCCTTTTTGTGACGGTCCTGGAAGTAGTCAATGCCTCAGCTGTACACACAGGGCTGTACACTTGCTATTACAACCATACTCAGACAGAGGAGACTGAGGTTGAAGGCAAAGACATCTACATCTATGTGCCAGGTGAGTCTGAAACTCAAGTGGTTTTATCGTTTCCCTGTCTGATATGTTGACTAAAGTTGAATTACAGGAAACACGTTGATTTGGGGGAACCCATTAGCGTTGGAAGACAAAACCAGGACATAGAATACAGCTACCCCAATATCTTTATTCCCATAGTATTTTACAGACTTAATCAGTACACAGAGCATAGCTGATCATTGTCCTATCAGACTTCAGGGTTTGAGCCTGAAGGGATAAAGGAAGGGACTTCCATCTTTATTATTGTGTTGTAGTTGTAAAATCAGGGATTAAGAGGGGAAAAAAACCTCCTATTTACTGGCCCAGATTTGGACAGGAGTTTGAGTACCTTTAGCGTCCTTCATTCCCTACATTTAACCATACTAACCTCATGACCTATTTGGAACCCAGAAATAGCAGCAGTGACAAAGATAGACCATCATTTCATATTAATATCAATTTCACCGAGTCCATGTGGAGATAGAATAGAATTGAATGTACCTTTCCAGGAGGTGGATACTAAAATATGTTGTTATTTTAAACTTTTGCAACTTAAAAAAGAAGAAGCAATAAATATGGGGGAAAGAGCCCTTTGGATTTGGAATCAGAAGGCAGACCTGGATTCATGCCTTAGGAACTGAAACCCTCCTGGTTCAAACACTTAGGAACAGTGTGACCTTGGAGAAGTCATTGAATAGCCGAGCCTCAGCTGTCTTATCTATAAAATGAGGATAACACTTGCCTTAGCTACCTCACAGGAGTAGAATCAAATAATAGGGGTGAAAGTGCTTTTTATATATTTCTTAGAAACACAAACTACTGTTTATAAAGTATGACATCCCTGTGGAAAGGGAATGTTAGTGTCACACAGATAAAAAGAGAGGACTCCTGGAGGGCGGGGGGAGTGATTAAAATATTTTGCTTAAAGAACAAATGCCATAAAACTCCCACCATAAATCCTAAGCATTCTAGCCCAAGTAGAAAGATGCCAGTGCAGGCAGTGTCTATATGACCTGGTGACCAGAGGCTGAAGGATCCCAAGAGACCAACCTTGATGTCACAGGTTAGGGAGAACTCCCTCGGAAGAAGATTCCTATCAATTCCATTCAGCCAGGGAAAGTTTGAGTTTTATTATTGTCCCTAAGATAATATTCATGAGTAAAATGCTGTATTTCCATGCATTGCTCACTCTAGCTAAACCCTCTAAGTGTTTGGAGAGGTCCTCCTTGCTGCAGATCAGGTACTCAGCCCATCAGTGTGTTAAGTGTTAATTCCTAATGGGGGGGGGTGTTGTCTGCATGGGGAAAACATCAAAATCCTCCTTTTCTCTCCTCGGGACATAAATGCCACCCAAGAAGACCCTTCTTGACCAGGGAGCTAGAGATCTGTTTTGTTTTGTCATTAATAAAGGGCAGGCAAGTTCTTTCTGGCATTTTTGCTCAAAGGTCCAAAATCTAACTGTGACCATGTTAGATTAAATTAAGTAAATGGTTTTCTTTAGAAAAGGAAATGCTCACTGACAGTACAATGTTAACCACTTAGTGGTCTGCTAGCCATGACCTTATTAAATATTGATTGGCCTGAGTTATAAATCCTATTTACCACTTGAAATTTTATTTAAAAAATAAAGATCTGTACTTATTTTAACAGATCTGGCCACAGGCAACTAAGGTTTCAAAACAGATTTTTATCATGCTTTTTTCTGTTAGGATTGCAGGGTTCAAAGGCAGTTTAGCTGTTTTTTTTTTTTTCCCTAGGGAGTTTTTAGATTTATTCATGTCCTAGTTCTAATCATGATTGGGAGCTGAAAGGAATCTCAGATCATCTACTTCAGCCCTCTCATTTTACACATGAGAAAACCATGTGAGTGACTTGTCACATAACCACTATCGTGATAGAACCAAAACAAGAAATCCGATATCCTGAGTTATGTTCTCTAATGCTCATCTTTTGAATAGTTCACATCTGACAATCTCCTTCGTAATTTAAAGAGAACCCACCCCACAACAGTCTTGTGAAGTATGTAGTGCAAGCTTGATCGTTTCTGTTTCAAAGATGAGATAACTATAGCGAAGAACAGTAGCTGGCCCATGGTCCTGTAACTAGAAAGCGATTGAATCAAAATTCCAACCCAGGTCTTCCAACCCTGAATCCAGAATTTTTCTGTTTTAAAAGATGGACAGTGGGACCCCTTGTTCTTTTTAGGATATTATCCTGCCCCTTAGTCATGTGGTTCATAATGGTGGAAAGAGATATTTTTCACTGGTCTAAACTATTTATTTCCTACCAATGCCATTGCTATTAATTTAGGTGAAGAAAAATCCAAATCAAATATCAAAATCAAAGTGAACAAAAATACCAAATAAAAGGGAAACATTGTAGCATTTGATGCCTATTGCTTGGATAAAGTGTAATGAAATCATCAGCAACCAAATTGTATATTAAAAAAAACTTTATTGAATGCCAATGCAACTAATGAAACTAGCTTATTTATTTATTATTATTTATTATATATTTATAATTAAACTACTTTAAATTCATAAAATATTAAAACCACTTTTCAGTTATTCTCTTATGTACTTCATTACATGGTTATAGTATATATTGCTTCCTCCTTCTACCTTTATTATTTAGCCCTAATATTTAAGCCTGAAACGTTTGCCCTGGATCCATGAAGTTACTCTTTGAGACATATGCTCAAAAGAGTATGAAGATCTCCTATCTACTGGCTCCTGTAGATGAAGCGACATCTCTTTCCATCCACACACACACCACCTCATTTGATCTAACCATCTCCATTAGCTACTTTCATACATCTGTTCTCCCATCTTAACTTCTTTCTTCTCACTTTGCATTTGTACTACAGACCTCATCATCCAACCAAAACTGCCCTCTCTAGTGTTTGCTTAATTGTCAGGTCTAATGGCCTTTCCTCATTTACCCTTTTTGATCTTTCTTTAACCTTTGACATTCTTTGTTCATGTCTTTCCTCCTGGATACTCTGTTCTCTGGCATTCCCTTCGCCCTTCTCCAATCTGTTTTGACCATTCCTTTTTAATTTCTTTGGCTAGTTTTTCTTTTTTTTTTAAGCAATCGGGGTTAAGTAACTTGCTCAAGGTTACACGTCCAGTTATTTCTGGGTGTGGTGCTGAGTGTCTGAGCCCGGGATTCGATTCGATCTCCAGGTAGTCCCAATACTGGAACCGGTGCTCTTACTCGCTGAGCCACCTGGCCGCCCCTCTTTGGCTAGTTTTTCATCCATGTTGTGATGTTCACTGTAATATTCCCAAAGGCTCTGTCCTTGGTCCTCTTCTCTTCCCCTATCTCTCTTGGAATTCTCAACATCTGCTGTGGGTTCAATTAATCATCTCTATTGGGAGGATTCCCAGATCATTATATCTAGCCCTAGTCTCACCTGCATTACAGTCCCACAAGACTACCTGCCTTTTGGACATCTCAAACCAAATATACTGTCCTCAAACTCAACATTCACAACAGAATTCATTGTCTTTTCCCCTCAAATCTTCCCCTCTTCCCAGCTTCCATATAATTGTTGAGGGTACCATGAACTTCCCAGTTGCCCATACTTGCAACTCAGGCTTGTCCTCCACTCCCTACCCTCACTCTCCTACATATTCCATCCATTGCCAAATCTTCACAATCACAAGATCCCCATTTTATATAGTCACCATTTGTTCAGGTCCTTATCATCTTTCATCAGGACTATTTTAATAACTTTCTAATGAATTTTCCTGCTTCAACTCAGTCTCCACTTTGACCCATCTCCTATAGTTCTGACCATCTCTTCCCTCTATTCAATTACCTATGCTTGCTCCTGATTACCTCTGAGATCAAATATAAAGTTGTGTTTGTCCTGTGATTCATATCTTGGCCATATCCTAATTTTCCAGTCTTTTTACTTCCCTCCATGTATTTTGTGTTCTGGCTATCCTGACTGATGGCTGTTCTTTCTACATGCCCCGCAGCCCTGTCTACCATCTCTTGCATCACTTTTCAAGGCCTTAGATGTGACCTTGACTTAAGTTCTATTAGTTACTGCTAAATCTTTCTATGCCTCTGGAGACCCCTACATTTCATAAAATGAAGATGGAACATGATACTTAATTTTGAAAATTACCAGTGAATTTCTGGCTAATATGGGTGTGTATCATCAGTATTTTTAGATTATAAGTAGACTGTTATAGTTTATGCTTGACAATTGACTGCAAATTCCTCCTATTCTTTGTGATGGCCAATGCCTTTAAACTACATCTTCTGGATGCTTGTGCAGCGATTAAAACGACGGGTATTTTGTGTGGTTGCTTACAACAGATCCAGATGTAGCCTTTGTACCTTCAGCCACGGTTGATCACTTAATTTTCGCAGAGGAACATGATTCTGTCACTATTCCATGTCGCACAACTGATCCTCAGGCTCAAGTGACCCTACTCAACGGTGATGACAAAGTGGTACATGCATTCTATGATAGCAGACAGGGCTTTGTTGGAAACTTTGCCATGGGACAATTCAAGTGTGAGACAATCATCAAAGGGAAAAAGTTCCAAACAATTCCATTCAACATTTATACAATAACAGGTAGGTTTTCTCCCTCTCTGGTCCCTCTCCTCTCCCCCCTTCTTTTCCCTCTCTCCTTTCTTGCTTCTATCTCTCCCCTCTAAAACCCTGTAGGTAGCTTTTATGTTTAAACTAAAACTTTTATATGGAAAATTAGGAGGTGCTTTATTCCCATATCTTAAATCTAGGGTACAAAAACATTAAACATAATTAAATTAATTGAATCATCTATTTTGTTGGGTTTTGATTAGTTAAGATGTGACTTCCCTGATTTTGGTGGTCAAGACTACCATTTTAGTAGATTATATTATACATTATTCATAGCAACAAGTTAAGACTTACTTGTGCCAATTTCACCCAGAATAATCAGATTTAAGTCTTGATAGAGCAGAATTCCATTCATTTTTCTTAAAAAATACTGTTGAATAATGAATTTGCTTCTCTCCTTTAAGCTCAGAGTATTCTCCCATGTAAAAGAAAGAAGAGCCCCACTCATACTTTATAAACTTATTTCTTGCTCTCGTCTGAAGCTCCAGTCTCTCTTTGGATGGCTGTGCCAAATGTGCCATGCACAAAAAACCATAGTCCTCCATTTTGGGACCAGCTATCAATCTGATACATGTACCAAGTCAGAAAAATCCATTTCAGGTGTTTTTAGAATTTTGCCATGCCAAAATCATTTACAGGGATATATGTATGTGTGTGTATACATACATATATATATATATACACACATATATTGTGATATGTGTATATATGTATGTATGCTATGTATATATATACACATTTGTATACACATATATAATTTTTAAAAAGTTTTCTCCTGTATCATTTTACATTTATCTCCCCAATAGGTAATAAGTTGAACATCATTTATTTATTTATCTATCTATCTATCTATGTATTCATTCATTCATTTATTAACGCAGTTGGGATTAAGTAACTTGTTCAAGGTTACACGGCCAGTTATTTTGTGTGGGTGCCAAGTATCTGAGGCTGGAACTGATCCCAGGTATCCCGACTCCAGGGCTGGTGCTCTTACTGTGCCACCTGGCCGCCCCTAGTTGAACATTATTTAAAAGCTACTTTAAATAATAATAAAGCCCAACTAAATTTGTATCAAAGACTATTTTAAATTAAAGAAGACCTTAAACTTCAAAAAATGACAGTAATTTATCAGATACTCATTCAGAATTCCCTTTGCATATTCTACTGTATTTAAATCTATTACTTTTCTTTTTCCTGTAGCTACTCCTGAGCTTGAAGTTGAGATCGAGGCAGTGAAAACTGTTTATAAAACGGGAGAAACACTTGTTGTAACTTGTGCTGTCTTACACAATGAGGTGGTTGACCTTCAGTGGAATTACCCTGGGAAAGTGGTATGTACCTTCCTTTGGATTTTTGTTTTAAGAATGGAAGTGACATTTTCTAACTCTTGGAGAAGATGCATGGTATAGTGCAAAAAAAAAGGGGCCAGGATTTAGGGAGATCTAGGTTCTAGTTCCAAGGCAGCCTTTAACTAGATTTTGAACCAATTGCCTTTTTAGGCCTGTTTTTTCATGTACATAATGTAAAAGTTGAACTAAATCACAGAAGTTTCTTTCAGCCCTAAAATTGTGTGGTCTTTGAAAGAATTTGAATGAACAAAGTGTAGATTTGATAAAGGTTAGTCAGTCCCCTCTCCTATTAAAGGTTTAGAATGTATGAAAAACATACATTATATTTTTGAGAACCAAAATAGTGACAAATATTTTAAAAGGAAGATCCTAAAGACTATAATTACTATAATGATTTTTTTTAAATTGAAAATGTAAAAAAGGAAAAAAGGGTAATTCTGCTGATTAGTTTGTTGGTCATTAAGATGACAGATGCCAATCCTCATTTCTCTGAACACATTTTCTTTTCATTCAGTGCCATTAATAATCCCTTTCCTAAAATTGCCCCATAACTCTCATGACTTGGTATTTTCCTATTTCTGCTCTCCCCTCTCTGACCATCTCTCATTCTTTCTGCCTGTTAAATTGTAAGCACATCTCAAGGTTCTTCCCTTGG
This sequence comes from Petaurus breviceps papuanus, assembly GCF_028583685.1. Taxonomy (NCBI): domain Eukaryota; kingdom Metazoa; phylum Chordata; class Mammalia; order Diprotodontia; family Petauridae; genus Petaurus; species Petaurus breviceps. The sequence continues at coordinate 11,588,263 of NW_027186473.1, forward strand.
TCCATTTCCCTTTCTTTATAATCTTTCCATTAGGGAACTGATCCTTTCAACTTCAACTCTTATTTGACCTATCTGGATTGATGAATCTGTCATCTTTCTGATTTAGGTACTCTCTACACTGTGATAAATAACCATCCTTCTCTATGCCTTATAAATATTATAAAAATTATATATATATAAATATTATAAAAATAAATTATAAATCTTGTGTCCTACTACAAATGTTGTTTAGCTGTTTCAGTTCTGTCTGACCCCATTTTGGGGTTTTCTTGGCAAAGATACTGGAGTGGTTTGCCATTTCCTTCTTAAACTCATTTTACAGATGAGGAAACTGAGAGGCAAACAGGGTTAAGTGACTTGCCCAGGGTCACATAGCCAGTAAGGGTCTGAAGCTGAATTTAAATTTAGGTCTTCCTGATTCTGGGTCTGGTGCTCTCCCCACTGTGCCACCTATCATAAATATGCAAATATTTGGCTTATATGGTATAGATTATTTACCCAGCAATCTAGAGGTCTTACTTCAATTACCTCTTATCTCTCATTCTTGCTATATGCTCAGTCTACCTCCATTTATGTTTTTTTAAATGTCTTTGGTGATATATTTCAAGTCATCTGTCACAAGTTAGCATTAACAAAATTCAGAAGCATAATATCTTGGAAAGCATACTTGACTTGGAGTCTTGAAGACCTGGGTTCAAATCCTGCCTCATACTCTTGCAAGCTATATGACTCTGGGAAGGTCTCTTAGTCTCTCTGAGCCTTAATTGCCTTATTTGTGAAATGGAAAAAATAATATTTATAACCTCACAGGGTCATTATTGGCATCAAAGGAAATATTGTTTATAAAATGTTTTGCAACACTTAAAACTGATGTCATTTTATTGCATAGATGTCAGTTAATTGCATTATTGCTTCTACCCATTATGCAATTTTCCATTCATTGACTACCTGAGCAGTCTGCAAGTTTGATTCTTCTCAGGTTGTGGTATTCTGTGATTCAGTCATAGAGCATCAGTGACATCTTTAACCTGATGCTAAAGAAATGGGTTTTTGTAGCAAGCAGATTAGCTGAGAGAAGAACCTGGGACATTTTCTCATTTAGTCTAGGGAAAACCCTGTGCATTGAAGAGAACATCTCAGCCTAATGGCATCATTCATTCATTCATTCATTCATTCATTCATGTACTCATTCAACAACCATGTATATAATCCTATCTGAGTAAAACAGATCATATGGAGCTACCTGTTCTTTGGTTATCTTTGGTTTGCTTTTTTGAGCCTTGCAGTTCAAAAGTACTTTTTCCATTTCTTGAAGTAGATAATTTTAAGGTGATTTCCCTCTCTTTCTGATATAGAAAAACAAAGGCATTTTGAAAGTTGATGAAATCAAAGTTCCATCTCTCAAGTTGGTGTATACGCTGACTGTCCCTAAGGTGACAGTGAAAGACAGTGGAGACTATGAATGTGCTGCCCGTCATGCTACCAAGGAAACTAAGGAGATTAAGAAAGTCACCATTTCTGTTCATGGTATGATTTGACCCTTTCTGTCTATATAAAGTCTTCCAAAGCAATGACAACCCTCTACCTTGTGACAATCCTTACTTAATAGAAACCTTTCCTTTATAGAGAAGGGATTTATTGAGCTCAAACCCAACTTCAGCCAGATGGAAACCATTAACTTGCATGAAGTCCGCCATTTTATAGTGGATGTACAAGCATATCCACCACCAAAGATATCCTGGCTTAAGGACAATATGACCGTGATTGAGAATCTGACCGAAATCATCACTGGCTTAGATAAGATCCAGGAAATAAGGTAAAGAAAGACCTTTCCCAAGTAAGTCTTTCCTCATGACTGTTGCTCTGATTTTATATGTGTGTTCCTAGTAAGGGAATTGTATGTGTCTTATGAACCAGACTATAAATGAAATCAATTCAAAGAGCCATAAGCTTGGCCATGAAGCATAAAGGACAAATGTCTTTTGTCTCAAACATTGTAATAAGGTAATGGCATCCTGGTAAGTATTTAATGATTACATTAGGAAGAGCCATAAGTTGTAAAACCTCTCCTCCGATTGAAGACAGATGGCCAGATCCAGCGGTCTCGTGGAATTTTGCCCTGGAGAAGGACAGCCGGATTGGAGCCACTTGGATTTAGCATATTGTCAAAGCTCCCACAGTCCTATGTGAATGGTAGATGTCTAGTATATGGTAGCTCTGCTTTGCTAATGAATAATTAAGAAGGCTTCACTGGCTTAATTAGCACAAGGCAATATGGCATGGAAAGAAAAATGGCAAAGGATACAGGAGACCTGAGTTCTTTTGCACTCTCTGCTACTCAGCTAGTTTTGGGACTTTAGCTAAATCACTTACCTAACTTCCGGGTACTATCTGTAAACTAGGGAACAACACTAATTTACTACCCTAAAAATAATAATGATAACAACAAAAATAATAGTAGCCAACATTGATATGCCACTTTAATGTTTATAAAATGCTTTATAAATATTATCTCATTTGATCCTCACAACAACCCTGGGGTGTTTGTTATTATTATTCACATTTAACAGATGAGGAAACTGAGGCAAGCAGATTAAGTGACTTGCCCAGGGTCACATAGATCGTGAATCTCTGAGCTTAGCTTTGAACTTAAGTCTTCTGACTCCCAAGTCCAGTGTTCTATACACTGCACCACCTAGCTGCCTGGAAAAAGACTACACAATTTGTTTTGAGGGCCCTTCTAGCATCTCTAAAATTAGAATAATAAATTCTGGGATAAAAAGTGTTTTTTTGAAAGGTCAACTATTCCAGACCCTTGTATCCAGTCAAGATCATAACCCATCCTAGGGAGAAGTGGAAATAAATCTCAACAGCACAATTGTCTATCAAAAGAGCCCTTTTTAGAATATCTAACAAATTTCAAGCTCAGATGTGATTTTTTTCCCCTGCCTGAACAAAATTCCTTCTGCAGTTTGTGAGGAGAAATGTTTTTGGCAATGAGATCCCAGGATGCAGAGAAAATATCTGAATTTTTTACCCAGGCAGTACAGTGATTGAAAAAGGAGTAAAAAACAATCAGTAATGCCAGAATGTCTTAGGAGATTGAGGGAAGAGTATAGACAAAGTATACTCCAAGTTTGTCATCTCTAGATCACAGTTCAAAAGGGGGTGAAAATGTCCACTTTTATCCCCCCTGGGAGGCCTTGGATATATTCTTGATATCACATCTAAAAAATTGAACATAATGTATGAGCTGAAATTAACACTGAATGATAAGACAGGCTCACCCAGCTCAAGGTGATAGAATGGAATAATCTGCCAGTATGGAAAGCTTAGATGGCGCACCCCACATCTTGAGGGATGCGCGTGTTTGAGGAGCATATGATAGCAGGGTCTCCTTCTGGCCTACAAAGTAACAGTGACCACCAGCAGGGTGGACAGAGAAGATCTTTAAGGAGGTCGTAAGCTCAATTGTGGCATCCCTGTGGACTGCCAGGAAGCCATTGTGAGAGAAAGCAATGCAGTACATCAGTTAGAGCTGGAGTAGCCCTGTTCACATGAAGCAGAAAGGTGAGGGTGGGGGGACCCAGTGAAGAGGAGGCTCAGAGCATAGTTGGTTGTAGTTGCAAATGAAAAGGTCCTTTGCATCTGAGTGTGAATTTTTCTCAATTAGCATTGCCTTTTGTCAGCCAGGGTCACACTTATGTATCAGTCACCATCAGTAGCATAAGACATGTATAGCAAAAGAACAAGGAGAAATTACAATAAAACCAGAAGAAATTAAAAGAATGATCAGAATCTACTATGAATAGTTGTTACTGAGACATTTTTTAGGTATGTCTGACTCTTTGTGACCCCATTTGGGATTTTCTTGCCAAAGATACTGGAGTGGTTAGCCATTTTTTCCCCCAGCTCATTTTACAGCTGAGGAAACTGAGACAAACAGGGTTGAGTGACTTGTCCAGGGTCACACAGCTAGTAAGTGTCTGAGATTGGATTTGAATTCAGGTCTTCCCCACTCCAGGCCCAGTTCTCTATCTACTACGCCACCTAGCTGCCCTATTATGAATAGTTACATGTTACCAAAACTGAGGAGAGAAGAGAGAACTTCCTATTTGATAAAAATTGCTAGGAAAACTGAAAAGCAGTCTGGTAGAAATTAGACTTAGATCAGCATGTTACACCACATTGCATGATGCATTTTATTTATTTATTTAATTTTTTTTTTTTTTTTAAGCAATTGGGGTTAAGTAACTTGCTCAAGGTTACACAGCCAGTTATTTCTGGGTGTGGTGCTAAGTATCTGAGCCCTGATTCTATCCCAGGTCATCCCAACTCTGGGGCCGGTGCTCTTACTCACTGAGCCACCTGGCCGCCCCTACATGATGCATTTTAAACAGAAAATCATGGAATTGTAGAATTATGCAGTCTTGGCAGTCAGGAATTCATTCCATGAAAACATTAAAAGAGAAACACATTTTTAAAGAAAGGAGGGAACTAAAGTAAAGATCAAAGGTTGCTATAGTTCCTTTGATAACATTGTGAGGTAGTAGGTAGTACAAGTATTATTCACTACATTTTCTAAATCACAGGATCATAGCTTCATAACTGAAAGGGATCCCAGAGGCCTCTCAATTCAGCTCTTCCATTTCATAGATTAGGAAATGGACCCAGAGGGTTGAAGTAACTTTTCCAGTGTCAGTTAGAAAGTAATAGAGCTGAGGCTCAGACTGAAGTCCTCTGACTGTAAAGCCAGCACTCCTTTCATTGTACCATGATACCTCTCAGAGAGAACAAGCCTCTGAATGTGGCTCAATGAGCTGCCAAGATGGGTCTGCTTTCCCCTGAGTCAGGTATTCTGTTTGTTAAACTACAGCCCTTCACAAGTCATGCCCCTTTGGCTTCTTTCCAACAGCACCATGTCATTTCCCACAATCCCACAGGTACCCTTTCATTTCTGGTCTTTAAAGTATCTGGTCTCCAGTATTGATTGGGAATTTCAGTATGTACAAAACTCCCTGGGAATCTTGAAAAAGATATGCTGTGAAAATGAAAAATATTTTTATAATCCGACTTCCATATAATATATCTTTCAAACCAGTTAATCATTGAAATCTGTAATTGTTATTACTTTCATAAGGACAATTGGGCTTTTTTTCCTAATATTTGAAGTAGAAATGAATCTTTAAAAAAAAACCCTTCTTTACAGATATCAAAGCAAGTTAAAACTGATTCGTGCTAAGGAAGAAGACAGTGGATATTATACTATTATGGCTCAAAATGAGGATGATATTAAGAATTATACTTTTGAGCTTACAATTCAAGGTAAGTCAAGAGAATGACTATGAATTGGTGTTGATATGGCATAAGAATAATGAGGTTTAATTTCAAGGAATACCTGGCTTCTTGACTTTTTTTCTCCTGGGTAGAGAAGATCACAGCCACTGATTGCCAGTCCCCATTTGCATAGCACCAGGGACTAGGGACACCATTGTGCTAGGAGATATCTGCCAGGTGTTCTGGACCCAGGTGACTTTGGGAGTCCAGAGCCCCTCTGAGACAGGGTATCAGTACCAGTGCAACCCTAAAACAGCTGCCGGCCTCTCTTTCTATAGCCCACTAGCTAGAGGAAAGAGTAGACACACTGTGGACTTCATCCTCCAGTGGATATCCATTGATCCTCAGTGGAATGGTTTAGAATTCGGAAAAGAGCCCTGGTACTATCCTTTCCTGTGTCTATGATCTCTAGACCCAGGCTCAGACAGAAATGGACATTCTACTGTGGTTACCAACCAGATTGGCTCTCCCAAATCTACAGTGATAGAAATCTGAACCTCACAGAGCTCATAAAAGGATGTAGGCTAAGTGTGGTGACCACCAGTCTTTTGGAATGACACAAGGTGATCTGCTAAACTGGGCATAGTATAATATATAGTATAAACTGGGCATAGGTGGCCAATTTTACTTTAATGAATTGACATTTTTCAACCCTAGAAATTCCAGTTGGGGGGCGGCCAGGTAGCACAGTGAGTAAGAGGGCCGGACCCAGAGTCGGGAGACCTGGGATCAAATCTAGGCTCAGATACTTAGCACCACACCCAGAAATAACTGGCCATGTAACCTTGAGCAAGTTACTTAACCCCAATTGCTTAAAAAAAATTCCAGTTGGGCAAAGATGAAGTATTTTGGTAACTGACGCTTAATGCTGCACTTCAAGTCTCTTTAGAAAATTATTTACTCAGAATTATCCAACTTCTCTAGATGCATTGAAAGTCATGGAATCAGAATTACAGAGTTGGGAGGGACGTTATTGGACATGAAGAATTTTCCTGGAAAACAGCTTAGCTGAGCACTATGACACAAACATCTGAAAAAAATTTTTCCATCCCCTTTCATATTTAATAATCCCAGCTCTATTAAGTTTTTGCCCTTTCTGATGAAAAGAACTATGGTCCACATTTCCAAGATATTTCTATAGTATTAAACTGAGAACTTTCTCAGCACCTGGGTTTGTTTTCACTGGACAGCATATTTGAATGTACAAGCTCTGAATATTTGTTTTTTCTTGTTCTTGTCATCCACCTGGGCCACCAAAAACAATGGATTTCTTTCAACCTTGTCTTTTAGTTCCAGCTTCTATTCTGGACCTGGAGGATGACAACCACGGCTCTGCAGGTGGGCAGACGGTCAAATGCATAGCCGAAGGGACACCGCTTCCGGTCATGGAGTGGATGATTTGCAAGGATATTACAAAGTAAGAAGCCATTCATGCCTTTGTCTTTCCATCAGATTTCTCCTCTCCTGAATTAAATGTCCACCAGGTTGACTTTGTTAGCTCTTTTCTCATGTGTGACTTCTGGGAAGCCTCAGAATCACACTGGTTATGATTGAAGAGGGTCTTATAGACCGCAAGCCATCTCTGTTTGAACTCTTTGTTAAAGAGGAAGTTATCACTAGACTACTGGGTATGATTGGACTACTTTGTGTGTAAGAAGGGGCAAAAAAAAAAAAGCAGCTATGCAGCCCAGCAGAGAGAAAACACCAGCCATCTGATGTGACTTTAAGAGATCAGTTCTTACATTTAGAAAATGGGTATCTAGCAACAGGGTGACCAATATATGGATAGAGATGAAGGTAACCAAGAGACTTCAGAAGGGTGAGAAATAATTGAATTACAAGATTTTTTGAATGAGTAATTTTTCTTTGAACTTTTTTTTTTGCTCTCAATATTCTTAGCTTTCATTTTCTTTATGTGGCTTGTAGCTTATTTGATTGGTAAATTCCTGGTACTGTCATCTTTCAGTCAAAGGATATGTATAATTTATGTTTCTTGTATGTCAATCACTTTAACATTTTTGCTTCTTACCACTTCCTACTAATAAATTCAGAGATCAAAAATTAGTCTTGATAATAATTTTAATAATATTAGTATTTAGTAATGTTAATAATACTGCTAATAATCACATAGCAATTTCATATCATCCTAAACTTATTTTCACTTTGGGAGATAGATTGGACAGGTGCTATAAACTCCACTTTAGAGATGAGGAAATAAAGAATTTGTGAAGTAAATTTCCACTTTGTAATTTGCAGGCAGAACTCAACTCAGGATAGCTTCCTTCTTGGTGCTCATAGGAGCTTAGACACATTAGATGACATCTAGTCCGCCTCATTTTACAGATGAGGAATCCAAGGCCCTGAGAGGTTGACATGTACAAGTTCAAATGGGTGGACAGTACATGGTTGAAGTCAGACTCAAACACAACTACTTCTATTAGAATTTTTTATTGTGTGTGGAGACAATCCAGGTTAAGTGACTTGCCCAGGGTCACAGAACAAGTAAATATCTCAGGCCAAATTTGAACTCAGGTCCTCCTGACTCCAGGGCTGACACTCCATCCACTGAGTCACCTAGCTGTCCCTCATTATGCTTACTTAGCATAAAATAAGATAATCAGTCTCCAGAAAGTCCTTCTGAAGGCAAATGAGCAATTTGTTCTGGAATATCTGCTCTATTAGTCCTGGTAACTAAAATTCGACTTATGTGTTTTCTTCTTCTCTTATATAGGTGTAATAATGAAACTTCATGGACACTTTTGGCCAGCAACATGTCTGAAATAACTACACAGAGACATGAGAGTAGTATGGTCAAGAGCCAAGTGACCTTCAACAAAATTGAAGACACTATGGCCGTGCGATGCCTAGCAAAGAACTCACTTGGTGCCGTTACCAGGGAACTGAAACTTGTGGCTCCTGGTGAGTTAGCTGGTGCTCAGTGAGTAGAAACTTGAGTAGCCTTGAGTAGCACACACTTTCTCTCTAATCAGTCTTATGGAATTGGAGGGAGATGTTTCATGGACTGGAATTGCAGCTTTCATCTCCCATCCCCATGAATTCCCTAGGTTGATGAAGCTCTTTCCTCAAAGTGAAGCAGGGTTTGTGGGTAATATTTCCATTTTACAGATGAGAAACCTTAGACCCAAAGAAGTCAAATGACTTGTGTGTATTCATATAGCCAGTAAGTGTCAGAGCTGGAAAAGAAACATGGTCTTCAAGGCCAGTGTTGTACCTTTTGTTATTGCCTGAGTGGTGCTCTAAAAAATTCTGTCTTATTTTGGTCACTTCTTTTATTTTTGATGATCTCTTTGTAACCATCAGGATTTAAGTTTTTGGAATTCATGTTTAAAAAATAATCAGGACAACTCAGGTCTCTACCACATATATGCAAAGCTCTGTAACAAGACAGGTGAACAGTAACTAGGCTCAGGATTATTAATAGGAGAAAATTAGTAACATGATCAGATGGCATTTTTGTGGGTACATATCATAGAGCAGGAATTCATACTAACTATTAAAATATGAATTCAGGAGTGTGCAAAAGGGTTTTGCCTCCCCTCCCGTCTCCTCCTCTCCTCTTCTCTCCCTGGCATAAGATGCCAGCAAAATCATGAACTTTCTGGGTTTGTGCTGTGGGGACTTATCCCTTGAGGTGTCTCTGGAAGAAGAACTGTGGAAATAAGAATCCTAGGCTACTTTTTAGAGCCTGGTGTATAAAATCCTACTACCTCCAACTTTAACTGGTATCTGGTCAGTCCATGATGTCTTGACCTAATCAGGGTGAGAGTTGGTGGGGGGGTGGGGTATTACAATAGGGAGGAACTTTATAAGGAGGCTGAAGAATGTGGATTGCAATTTATTCCTTATGGATGGGAGGGTGAGCAAAAAAAGGGTTGATGGAATGATAAAGTCTTTTGGGCTTATTTGCATGACTTACCTAAGCAAGAAGTCAAGGAATCTTTGAAAAAGAAGTGGCTTTGACAAAGGTCTAGAAGGAAATTTTAAGTAAATGTTCATTCTTCTTCAGCTGTGCGCTCAGAACTGACCGTGGCTGCCTCAGTCCTGGTGTTGCTAGTGATTGTTATCTTTTCCCTCATTATCCTGATTGTCATATGGAAACAGGTGAGTATCAATAAAGGGGAGCAGCCCCAGCTTATTGTGCTGAAGTTAAATCAAACCTAGATATATTCTTCTAGTAATCTACCAACTTCTAAAACTGTTCACCCTTTCAATTGCAGAAACCCAGGTATGAAATTCGGTGGAGAGTCATTGAATCCATCAGCCCTGATGGCCACGAGTACATTTATGTGGATCCGATGCAGCTGCCTTATGACTCAAGATGGGAGTTTCCTAGAGATGGCCTAGTGCTTGGTAGGCGTTTTCTTTGCCCAACATTTTAACCTTCCTAGGATTGAGAAACATCTTTGATATTTCATAGGGTCATAGATCAAGAATTGGAAAGGCTCTCAGAGGCCATCCAGTCCAAACCTTTCCTTCTACAATTGAGAAAATGAAGACCCAGCAGGTAAATAAGTTGACTAAGGTCTCACAGGTACTAATCATGAGACGTATGTTTTGATTCTTGACTTCAAAGGACTATGCTCCTTGAAGAAATGTGGGGAAATAAGTACCCCTGAGCAAGATGTGTGAAAAGCCTGGCTGGATCTTGCTGTGGAAATTTGCCTTTAGAAAGATCCCGGTCATTGAATCACAGCAATAATCTTTTTTTAATCATGTTGCCAAGCAAATTATAGTTAAGGAAATTCAGACAAAGGAAAGAGACTATGTGGAGGCCTGGCAAAACATCTATCCAATGGCTTTTCATTGGGAATAACAGAAAATAAAATAAAATGTATTTCTGTAACTAAAAAGGAACAGATGATATACAAATGGAGACAACCACTAAAGATATTTTGATCCAATGCATTCTGAACATGTCTATGTTCCTTCTGTCAGAAAAAAAAAATTTTTGTGGGATTTTTTTAAAGCAAGAAAATCTAAAACAGCCAAAATGAAAGCTAAAGCTCATTACCATCTTTCCATTTGAAACTTGTGATTAGATGAAGAGAAAGACACTCTAATCCAAGAGAACATATTTTTATCAAGTTGTGAATGAAAGAATGAAGGGCGTCAGAAAGCTTCACTGTGATAGCTATTGGTGTGACCAAAAGTACTCAGCTGGTGCTTAATGTGAGAGTACTAATACATCCCTACAGTGGTCTTGTTTTCTACATTTATGAATCACATGCTAATTTAATTTTGACCCTTTATAACTGTTTGACCCAAACCCAAGCACCATATTCTAGTTGGTCCCATCTTTAAACATATATACTCACAGGAAAGACTCTAGATAAATAGATAGATGTACACAGCACAATAATTAGAGGTAATTTTGTGCCCAAGGCAAAGAAGATGAAAATTATGCCTCCTTACCTTATTTGAACATTAGTTAAACCATGTTTACTATCTATCTATCTAAAATCTAGGTTGAATTGGAGCTAATTACTCCTATCAGTGCTGGAACCACAGTTAATAGAATTGAGGGAACTATTGAAGGAAATGGCTAAGGATAGTGCTGTGTCCTGTAAAGGAACCCATTAGATCCCATTATTCCAAGACAGTTTAGGGACCAACAGATCACCTTAATCAATCTGGGTCTGGGAGTCATCCCTTGTTCATTCTTCTTTGGTTCTATCAATGAAGCTGATGGTGCTTGATGGATGGATCTCACTGCACTCTGGTCCCTTTCTCCTCCACTTACCACCAGATTTTCTCTGCAAGCTTTAATGTGTCCTATGTAAAATATCCACCTGACTTCTCCCTTTTAAGTCCCAAGTTCCAGTGGACCTCAGCAGGGATTTTGTTTATAAGGGAAATAGAGTTTATAACATGAAATAGGAATAGAGTTACTCAAAAGCTCACACATGAACTGACCATTCAAAACTTGCTGATGTTGAACATTCCGAACATTCCTAAACTAGTTCAGTGTTCTTCTTACTACCTTATCTTTGTATCTCTGTGACCTTTGACATTCAGGTTTCAGGAACCCACAGCTCCTAAACCTCTAAGAATTTCCTTTGCCTTGGTCCTTGGCCTATCCAGTTTACCACTGATATGGTACAGTGGCCTTAGTCCATCTACTTGGGTTAAATATAACTCTGATTCTCCCTATTCCTTACTGTATTCTGTCATACGATCATTACAACCTCCCTCACAAGATACAAATGAGCAGAAATTATTGTAGAAAATGTGGAACTATTTTGTGATATATTTTCATTAGGTAGATGAGTTCTACAAAGTTGCCTGATACATATAAAGTTGAAGAGACTTGCCTAGTATCAGACCTAGAGTCAGAGGTCAGATTGTAACACACATATTTCTGATTGTGAGTAGATTACAATGAACATCCGTCAACAATTCCTCTAAAGTTTACAAAGAAAACCATCTTTTGCACTCTATCAGACAATCTATATTTTATTTTTGTGAATTTAAATTCTTGGCATCAGTTTAGATGCGTGGTGGTGGTGGATAAATTATTGCCTGAGCATCAAACCCTATGTTTTTGTGGTCCCTTGAGTCAGGAATGGTTTTTGCATTTTAAAATATAATAGTAGTATAAATTATAGTTTGCTGACCTCTGTCTGGAATAATAATAGATTAGGCTATTAAGTCTGTAAGAATTTATGTAGCCATCAGAGAATCACAAATACAGATACTACAGTTTTAGGTCCAGTATATTTTAAAATTTCAATTCATAAACTAAGTAAATATGGGATGTCAGGTACTGTGAAGGATATAAAAAAAAAGGCACTAAGTATATGACGGTTCCTGTCCTCAAGCAGCTAACCACATCACAAATAATTAGAGAACAAGACAGCATGAGATAAAGTGCTAATTAGATAAGATTATTCACATTTATAAATAAGATTCTTTTTACTGGATTCACTTAAATAGCAAGTTCCTCAGGCATTTAAAATGCAAATATATGTGTATGTATATATGTGTATATATGTATATGTATGTGTATATGTATGTACAAATATTTTATATATAATTATTAGATATATATAAAACATCAGTACAGACACATCTTTATGTGAAGCAAAGTCCACCCTGCCTATTTTGATCTTTCACCACTGGAAACTTCTCTATTAGACTGATTAACCACATCACAAATAATTAAGAGAACAAGACAGCATGTGAGAAAGTGCTAATTAGATAACATTATTCACATTTATAAACAAGATTCTTTTTATTGGATTCACTTAAATAACAAGTTCCTCAGGCATTTAAAATGCAAATATATGTGTGTGTGTGTATACACACATAGATCTTTATGTGAAGCAAAGTACTCCCTGCCTGTTGATCTTTCACCACTGGAAACTTCCCTGTTAGACTGTAAGCTGTTCTGAGGGTGTGGTTGTGGAAATCACACTGTTCACATTCCTCCGTGATGATTAGCAGAATCCTGCGTACACTTGGAGTGAGTGGGGGGTGGATGCCACATTGGGGGAAGTCAATGTCTACCTGAAATTGTGCATAAATATTTATTAAAATGAAAAAGTTTTTTTGGTTTTGTTATTAAAGATAAAAGTAGAGAAATTTAGAAGAAAGAGAAAACATGGTCTCTCCTCATGTGCCTACTGATAGTAAGAGAGTATAATAAGAAATCACTATTTTTGTGAAGAAAAGCAGGGGTAGAGTGAACCAAAGGACTTTTTGAAAGATGCACATGAAGGTGCCTGCTGAATGAGGAGTAGCTCAGGCTAGTCTGTGGAAGCCTGACCCAGTGAGGTTACCTGTGACGGAGCTGTAGGAGGATCTTCTCACCTGGGGCAAGAACTGTTTATCAGGGTGGCAGTGGCATGAGTCCATGTGAGCTGAGAGAAGGGATCCTCTGACACCCCTTTATGTTTTGGGAAGAGCTTGCCTTCTGAGAGGCCTGGCATGGCACCAGGACGTTGGAATAGTTCCTGTGCATGGTGTTTCAGGATCTTGATGAGTACTTCATGTTGAAATGGGGGGTGACAGTCATCACAGGGAGCAGAGAGCCTCCTGTCTAGGTCTCGGCATTCTTAGGAAAAGCCCTATTGTCCCAGATGGTTCCAGTTCTTGGGGCTGTACTGCTATTGGCAATGACCAAAGCCTCATTTCTCTCTGCTGTCTTTTCCTTAGAGAAGTTATATGATCCAAGCAATTATTCTAATGACTTTCTCTGAGGCCTCTGTTCTGATTTGACATAAGATGTTGGAGGAATAATTATATTCACTCACATCTCTTATACTTGTGAGGATATTAAGGGGTAGTAAATAAAGCTAAGGTGATGTGTGTGTAACACTTGAGTGAACCAATGATTTATGTTTCCTTTAGGTCGAATCCTGGGCTCAGGTGCATTTGGAAAAGTGGTTGAAGGGACTGCATATGGATTAAGCCGTTCCCAGCCTGTGATGAAGGTGGCCGTGAAAATGCTAAAACGTAAGTGTGGCAACATTTTTCCATGATCATGAAGATGATATAAGGAAAATTTCATCATTAAGTCAGTTTATGTATTACAGTAGCTACCCCAAAATGAAACCTCAGGAATCTTCTCTTCAAAGTTTTCCTTCTCCTCTGGCAAATTTACCAACTTTTGGAAGCCTGGTGTTTTATGAAAAGAAACCAAAGAAAACACTACTGTGCATTGTACATTTGAAGGAAACTTTTTAGCACTTTAGTTAGATGAGTATGTTGCAATAGCGGTAGTACCAGTCAGTTGTTACATTAGCAATGTGATAGTATCTCATTTGGAAAGGGATTAATTATCCATCCAATTTATGGAGTGTCTGAAATTTTCTTTTTCACTATTCTCTTGACATTTCATGACCAGGGTGATCAGAGAAAATGAATGACATGAAATTCAAATACATCAACTTTTCTGTTTGTTACTGCTGTTGGGGAAAGAAGATGGAAAGTGTTAATGCCTCTAGTACTGGGATCTCATCAATTTGCATATTGCATGTAATGAAGCAGATTGTAATCCATTCTTGTCTGACTTTCAGCTTTTTCATCCCAAACATTTGCCTCAGGGGGACCACCCTAGGGCATGCTTGGAGCCTGGAACCTTCTTTGTGTCATACTTAAAATTTTTAATGTCCTTCATTGATTTTGGTTGTCTTTCCTCCTCTACTTCACCTCCACCAATATCATGAAAAGTCAAGAGTTGGTTTAAATGGTTTCTCTTTACCTTAAAGGCTAGGGGTTAGATGCCTAGCTTCCCCCTCCTTCCAAAGAATCCTTAAATTGAACATCTGTCCACTCCCTCTTTAAACAGAACATAAGTCAAAGAGAGTACATGATGACAGAATTAATGCATTCTTGACTTTAATGATGTATCATTGACCTTTTGTAAGAAGAGAGGGTATACTACTCGATTTAAATAATGTGGTTTATTTCTCCAACAGCCACAGCTAGATCCAGTGAAAAACAGGCCCTCATGTCAGAACTGAAGATAATGACTCATCTGGGACCACATTTAAATATTGTAAATCTTCTAGGAGCATGTACCAAGTCAGGTAGGTTTGATGATCTGGGAGTAAATATTTTGTCGGTGATACTGAAAATGATTAAACATGGCAACCTCCTTCCCATCGCGCTCTCTCTCTCTCTCTCTCTCTCTCTCTCTCTCTCTCTCTCTCTCTCACACACACACACACACACACACACACACACACACACACACACACCATTAACCATGAGTGTTTTGATTTGGTTTGCCTGAAATCTTATATAACATATGCTAAAGAGCATTGTTTTTGAGCAGAAACTAAAGTGTTGCCTTGAGATTACTATTTGGTATTTTTTTTTTTTGCCCTTGAAATAGTTCCATTGTTAGAGTCATACTCAATTTCTTTTTTATTCTCCTAGGACCCATTTATATCATCACTGAATACTGCTTCTATGGGGACTTGGTCAACTACTTGCACAAGAACAGAGACAACTTCCTGAGCCACCATCCAGAGAAGACAAAGAAGGAACTGGACATCTTTGGGATGAATTCAGCTGATGAAAGCACTAGGAGGTGAGAGAGAACAAAGAATATTAGCTCATGTATTTTTAAGTCTATCCAAATTGAGTATAGATACTATTACTAGGTAATCTTCTGTCAACAGTTAAATTTGGACCATGGTGTATCCATGACTGTTCCAGGCAGCCCAGTTTGAATGACCATTCCTTCCAGGCACATGCTAATCATGGCATCATATGGGAAGACTTGACTGGCTTGAATAGATAGTAGAGTTAGAAGGATTCTTGGAACCACTTGACTGTTGCCACTTAGAGACAACTTAAGTTCTGTCAAATATAGTATGGCTAAGGGAGGCAGAACAGAGGCTAGTTATAACTTGGGGTCTCGTTCCGTGGCTGTTTGTTACAAGGTTTCTTTGCTGGGACATTTAGTCTCTTTGTGCCCTGGGTCCTATAATGGTGCCAAGAGAAGTGATTCTTTTTGTAGAAGCAATAGATACATGACCAGATGTGGCATGCCCTGAAATGCCAAGTGAGGTTTTATTGGGTCGTCTCTGTACTTAAGAATTATCTTCTTTTTGGACAGCTGTGTATATGATGCTAGATGTTTCTTTCAGCAGCAGCATCATAGAAAGTTTTTGTCACTAATCTATTTGAAGTGGAAGATTGAGTAACATTTACTTTTATGTTTTTACAGCTATGTCATTTTATCCTTTGAAAACAATGGGGATTATATGGACATGAAGCAAGCTGATACCACACAGTATGTACCTATGCTGGAAAGAAAACAGGGCTCCAAGTATTCAGATATTCAAAGATCAATGTATGACCGACCTGCATCATACAAGAAGAAATCTGTATCAGGTAAATGGGGAAGGGCCTTTCTGTAGTATTTGAATATAGTGATCTTTCCTTATATAAATGTTAGCTTTCTGGCCAAATGAATCGTCCTGGGTAGGGGTAGTGGCATTCTTTCATCATTTGATCTTGATTTACCTGGATTTCAGTTTTTCCATCCATTAAAACAGATAATAAAAGTGCTGACATGCCCCAGAGGATTATGAGCATGATTATAAGATGCATTCAGAGTTTTTAGATTTTTTTTTTTTGCTTTTTGGAGGGCAGTTGGGGTTAAGTGACTTGCCCAAGGCCACATGACTAGTTTGCGTGTTAAATGTCTGAGGCTGGATTTGAACTCCAGTCCTCCTGACTCCAGGGCTCGTGATCTACTCACTGTGCCACCTAGCCACCCCTAGTTTTTTTAGATGTTAAGCTACAATAATAGTAACTGCCTTCATATAATATTTAAAAAATTACAAAATGTTTCACATACATAAGTTCATTTGAGCCTCATATAGATGTCCTTATTTGTAAAATTTGCAACACAATATACCCATGTAATATTTTCTATTTCTCTACTTTCATGGCATTCTCTGCTAGATGCCAAATGGTTGAATTTCTAAACCCCTTTGAAAGATTACTCTAGGATACTGATGGAGGCCAACACTTCCTTTCCCTATGCTTCTTGGGCAGAACTGGTAGTCTTGGCTACAGTACCAGTGTATGGAGAACCTGAGTCACTCTAAGTCCTAGGCTAAGTTGGCAGTGAGAGCCTGCTTTTACAGAGTTCATTTAGCCAGCAGAAATCAGTGGATGGCTGGAGTCACTCTTCTTTTTCCTGAAAAATTTCAAAAAAGGATTAGGAACTGTTGGCATAGTTCTTCTTCCTCCTTCTTCCTTGAAAATCCTGGGAACATTCCAAGTCATACTAGCTGAGAAAAACAGAAAAGTGTCAACGAAACCAAAACAGACTTAACACAGACCTGAGGATTGCTATCATATCTAAATTGGCATTTGATTTTTTTTTTTACAAAATATGGAAAGGGGAAGATATAAACCAAATACCATGAAAATAGCACTTTTACTTTTTAGCATTTTTCTATAGAACCCAGAAACCGCTATATTCATTGGGGGCAATTGTATATTTTCTTTCTCTTTTTCTTTTTTTTTAGTAAGAGTAATTGGGGAGGATTTGATAATCAAGACTGAAGAAGAAATCGGAGAATAAAACATTGCAGGACATTAGCTCAGTCCTTCTTGACAGGAACTTTAGATTGACCCATGTAATCAGGAAACATTTTTGTAATGACTTTCTCTGGAGACAAAACCATGTTGCTGTCTGAGTATTCTTTCTATAGGAAGAAAGTCTCCTTCACCTCTGTTGTTAAGCCCCACATCATTCAATTCATCCCTAATAGCTTCACTTATTTTGCAACAGATCCAGAAGTCAAAAACCTCCTTTCAGATGATAGCTCCGAAGGTCTCAGTCTCTTGGATCTGTTGAGTTTTACCTATCAAGTTGCCCGAGGAATGGAGTTTTTGGCCTCAAAAAATGTAAGTGCCTTCAAGAAGAAAAGGGTACAAAAAATGAGTATCCAGTCCTGAGATGGTCTTTGGGGGAAGGAGAAGGAGAATTCAGGTAAAAGTTGCTACTTTTTCCTTTAGAGAAAAAGCTACTGCATAGGTCAAGGTGCAGGTAGAAGGGGAATTCCTGCTATGTATACCTCCCATTTATACATCTCATCCCCACTGATGTCAGTCTCTATGATGAAAACCACGGTAGGTTGAGGGTACCATCTTATGAGTGGTCAGGTTTTCTTTGATAGTCCCTAGAAAAGTGGATAGTTTTTTTTTTAAGTTAGGGGCATAGTTAGGATTGGGTAGAAAGTAGTAAGGTTCTCAGCTCATTGCATGAGCCAGTCCTTGAATGGTGCATCTGTCTCTACACAGTGTGTTCATCGTGACCTGGCTGCTCGAAATGTGCTTCTGGCTCAAGGGAAAATTGTGAAGATCTGTGACTTTGGCCTGGCCAGAGACATCATGCATGATTCCAACTATGTGTCCAAGGGCAGTGTAAGTATCTGGTCTATTCAACTGACTTCTCTCTCTTTCCTTTTTTTAAAAAATTGCCAGAATACAGATCCTACCTCTTCAGGGTAGCTAAAGATAGTGATTTTGTGTTGGGAATGGAGTTCCATTGGGCCCAGCAGAAAGAGTGAACTAAGGCATGACTTTATGCCATGATCTGGTCATTTCTGTCATGTTCATGTGTGGCTTCAGTCTCTACAGCTAAGTTGGCTCTTTGGCAATTCATGTGAACTGTTCTATGACAAAAAAACATGGATGGAGGATGCCATTTTATTTCTGCAGCCATACTATTCATCTAGACTAGAGAAAGTCCTTGGCTAAAATAGGTACCTCTCAAACTAGTTTTTTTTGAAGAGGAGTTAACATGATATGTTGGAAAAAGGACTGAGCTGAATGTCTTAAGTTCTGAGTTTTCATCATTACTTTGTAATCATGTGTAACCTCGGGCATGCCAATTTCCCCATCTGGGTCTCTGTTTCCTCATCTTTAAAATGGTAAATTGTACTAGATGATTTCTGAGGTCCCCTCCAATTCTAGATTATATTTGTTAGGGTTAGCATATGTCTGGAGAGACCACAGAATATTTGGTGCAATGATTCAACATAATTTTATTTTTGTGCTGGAATATAGTCTGGAACCTCTAGTTCCAGCTTTGATCTTGTATAAGTCATTTGACTTTCCTAGGGTTTATCTTCTTGTGATCCAATAAAAATGTAATCTGTGTCATTAACACCCCCCCCCTTCCAGCCTTATCATTAATGAGTATTGATGAGACTAGATAGAAACTTGGATGTCTTTAGTGAGATCTATTCAGGAGGTCAGATCACCCTCCTATAATTGGATTCTCAGAGGTCCTCAGTGCAAATTGACCTCTGATATTTCCACTGACCCTTCTTTAAAAGTACAAAAGTAAGCCTGGCATGTGGATGAACACCTATCATCTCTGTTACCTTTGTGTTCGAGGCTGGTGGATCTCTTGACCTTGGAGTTCTGAGTTGCAATGGGCTAAAACTGGATGAATGACCAGTTAGTTACTCAACCTTCTCAGTAAAGGAGAGCAAAGTACCCATTTTACACTCAAATCTGCCATTGGGGATTTTGCTTCTTTGGAGAAAGGTTTTTAGAGTAGGGAGTGGATACAGGACATTATATAATGTCAGATCTTTTTTTTTTTATATGTTTGACCATTTTTGCAGAGCTTTTTTTCTTGTAAAAATTCTTTATTATAAGAGATGATTTTCTGGGAGGATGAAGGGGGAGGAATATGTAGATGTCAAAGCAAAAAAAATCCTTAAAAAAAGAATGAAAGTTGGGCATATTAAGCATTCCTGGAGATGAATTCTTTGCAGCAGAAAGCACATTTCTTGGAGACCTAACTGGTTACAGAGCAAGGATTATTATAAAAAGTCTCCAACTCCAACCTTGCAAAGAAGAAATCTTGTTTCTGTTACTGTCCTTCATCTTCATCTGTAGTAGTAAAAACATGGTATTATGATTTGATTTTTATTTTTTTTAATATGCCTACATCTCTTTGCCTTGCCTTTCTTTGATGCAGACATTTCTCCCTGTGAAGTGGATGGCTCCTGAAAGTATCTTTGACAATCTGTATACCACGCTGAGCGACGTCTGGTCTTATGGCATCCTGCTGTGGGAGATCTTCTCCCTTGGTATGTGCCTGAAATGTCTCGTTAATGAACTTGTAATTCCAAGTATTCCTTCTGTCCTTGAGGCAATTCAGCAAGAGAGGATCAGGGTGTTACAAATACAAGAAGGCAAATCATGATAAATTGGAGCAAAGGTTATCATCTGAAGTCATTTCATAAGGGGTGGGTCCAGGCTTCATGCAGATGAGGAAAAAGAAGCAAGTTGTTCCTCAGAACACCCCTCAAATCATTGATAAGCTAGATAGTTATACTGCTTGATTCCACATTCCTACACACCATGTCCTTGAGACAGTGACTCCTCAGCAGCTGGTAGGAGAATGTTCTTAGCCATAATGTGTGGAAAGGTATCCCCACTTTCCCCCTAATTTCCCCTTTCTTGTTGTACATACTGGGAAACTGCCTCCTCCCCACTACTTGTCACACCCCTGACCATATATTCACCAGTTACCATTTTGCTCTGGACTTTCACGTTAAGTGGGGATCTCATGGGGATAATGGTCTCTTTCTCTTTGTAGGAGACAGATACAGTGCCAGTTAAAAAGGGACCTTAGAGATCACATAATTTAGTCCTCATTTTACTTTATTTTTGCTTTTTGGAGGGCAGTTGGTGTTAAGTGACTTGCCCAAGGTCACACAGCTAGTTTTTGTGTTGTTTGAGTTTGGATTTGAACTCAGGTCCTCCTGACTCTAGGATGGGTGCTCTATTCACTGTGCCACCTAGCTGCCCCATTCTTCTCATTTTATAGATGAGGAAACAGTGCCAGAGAGTGTTGATGGTCACCCAGTGATAGATACAGGATTAGAACCTAGGTCTTTTGACACCTAGCCACTCTGGGACAGCAGGGAAATGGAGAGTTGAAGGTTTTGATTCACTTCCCTCTTCCATATTCTGTGGTAAATATTTTTTAGTCAGTAAATATGGAATTTCTTTTTGGGGTGGGGGGGAGGGAAGGTAAGGCAATTGGGATTAAGTGACTTACCCAAGGTCACACAGCTAGTAGTCAAGTGTCTGAGGCTGGGTTTGAACTCAGCAGGTCCTCCTGACTCCAGAGTAAGTGCTCTATTCCCTGTGCCACCTAGCTGCCCCTAAATATGAAATTTCTATCATGGGTCCAGCATCGTTGTCATGTTCCTTGACCTCAAAGAGGTACAATTTAGATAAGACCAAGCCATATGAAAGAAACATAAAAGAGATCAGTACTACACCCAATAGTATTGATTTAATAAATATTAAGTACCTATTGTGTGTTAGAATCTGTTTTCGGTGCGTGGGTTATAAAAGACAGAAATGAAATAGTCTCTGTCCTCAAGAGTTTACTTTCTGCTATTGATTAAAAATGAGAATGCTATTCAAAAAAGGAAGGAACAGCTGTAGGCTAGAATAGTCAGTCATGGACCATTTGAACTGGGCCTTGAAAGGCGAGTGGCATAAAAATGTAGAATTTCTCATGGATTCCTATGTTATCCTAATAGAATGGGGAAAGTGAGCTTTCTCTTCCCTCGGTTACCCAAATTATCCTATTTCTTTTTTGTTTTTTGGAGGGCAATTGGGGTTAAGTGACTTGCCCAAGGTCACACTGCTAGTTTGTGTTAAGTGTCTGAGGTCAGATTGGAACTCAGGTACTCCTGACTCCAGAGCTGGTGCTCTATTCATTGCTCCACCTAGCCTCCCCCAATTATCCTACTTCTTGATGAATATAATGCATGGTAGCATCTCACAATGCCAGTTTATCTTGGACAATGTGGGTAATGCAGCTTCTGGCTGTGTTTGCATATGAAAATGGAGAATCGAGCTAGTATTGAAACCTTTCAAGGCTTAAATCCTACTTTTTCTTCAATTGCCTTGAAAGTTTTAGGTGAAAAAAATTTTTTTTCTCCTTATTTATTGAAATTATTTTCTTAGTTCTCCATTTGATTCTACAAATGTAAACCAAACAATTTATCAGTGTTGAGGTACTTTTCAACTCATGAACTCTGTCCGTGCCAAAGCAGACAAGACTGAGAGGACCCAACAAACTGGAGCCCTTTCCTTATATACCTTCCTGGTCAGTAGAGGGAGCCATCATCAGGTCTTGGGGGAAGAAATCTAGACATCAGTAACATTCCCAAAGGGCTCATGCAAATAGGAACATCATTTCATTTACTGTCTGATCAATCTGCAGCTGCTTATGAAACCTTTAGGACCATTCCCATTGGCCAGGTCTCCAAAGCCATTTTCTTCTTTCTGTTGTTTCTATGACAAGTGACCTGTTTATTTAGAAATATGAACAGTGTTCAAGTTATGCTACAGGGGCACATTACTTCAATTAGGATTTTTCTGGAGTGGAGATTTGACTTCATTCCACATAGCTTGGAATATGATCAGTTATGTTCCCAGTATAGACCCAGCACCACCAGTTGTGTAAGCACCACTCTTTCCTACAGTGCTTAAATTAATACCCCACATCCTTGTTTAGTAATGTTATTTTGGGGATGTTTTTGTGTTTAGGAGGCACACCCTATCCTGGAATGATGGTGGATTCTACTTTCTATAATAAAATCAAAAGTGGATACCGGATGGCCAAACCCGACCATGCCACCAGTGAAGTGTAAGCTTTCTCTGAATCTGTGGTTGGGCATCTCTTCTTGCCTGTGGTCCTACAACTGGGGTGGGGTACTGGCTCTGCTCCTTCTTCTTACACTGGACTCCATTCCCTCTTCAGATATGAGATCATGGTGAAGTGTTGGAACAGCGAGCCAGAGAAGAGACCTTCCTTTTACCACCTGAGTGAGATTGTGGAAAATCTGCTACCTGGGCAGTATAAGAAGGTTTGTCTCTGAGCATTCTGGGCAGGCTGTGAGTGGGTCTCCTTGGGAATGGGGGAGGGAGGGAAATTCAAGCAAGCACAATAACTGACATTTTATAATGTTTAAGGTTTGTAAAGCAATATATATGTTCTATATCTCAGGTATATTATCTCACTTGGTCTTCCCAATCAGTGGGAAAAGGGCTAAGTATAGTCACAGAACTGGGTTTAAATCACATAACTTTTGTGATGTTGGGAAAATCCCTTAACTTCTATGGGCTTTTGTTTCCTCATCTGAGAATAGGGGGGTTAAAAAAATTTTTTTTAATAATGGAAAAATAAGGGAGTTTCAGTAGATAACATCTTAAAAAGTCCTTGGTCCTTTGAAGTAAGTACTATAGGTGTTATTGTCTCCATTTGATTTATGAGGAAACCAAGACCCAGTGACCTGTCCATGGTCCTACAACTAGCAAGTATCTGAGGAAGATTGAACTCAGCTCTTCCTGACTCCAAGTCCAGTTTTCTAATCACTGCACTGTGTTGCCTCACATTTTTTAAGCACCTGCTCTATGTATAAAATTTGAAAGGGCAGAAGAGAAAAACTGACAAAAAGCTAGGGGCAAATCCCATGATATAGTTCCCCTTGGGGTGACACTGGAACAAAAGAATCTTTTCAAAATGGTGGCAAGGGAAAAGGTTTCTGGCTTCAGAGATTGCCCTTCAGGTCTCAGGTGGAAATGCTTAGCCCAAGTCTTCTGCCAAAGGCAGAACTTCCCAGTTCCTGTAGGGCTTTTCTTTCATCTTTTTTTCCCTTTCTGTTAGCAACACCTGTAAATGCTTTATTCCCCAGATGTTTGAGCATTTGAAACGACAGTGTGGTTAGCCATCTCAGGGCAGCCACACTTCATTAAATTACTAAGCTGAATCCACTTAAATCCATGTAAAACTGGTTTTTACCAAATGCCTTGGAGGAGCACTATCCATGGTAACACTGTTACTATAGCTGATTAACTGTAATATAGTCAGCTTTGTCCAAAAAAACAGATGCAAATTGCCAGGAAGAGTATGAAATGCCACATATATGAAAGAAACAACTCTCATCATTAGTTCTAGGGAAGAATACATAAGTACTTACTCAGTCAGCTCCCAGATATTTAATTTCATTATCCAACTTTTGGATTCTACATACTCTTTGTCATTCCCCCAGTTTTCTAGACAATTGTGTACTGAAAATCACAGGTGGTTTTTAACAAACCCCTTTTGCCATGCCACTGCTTATCAGAATTTCCATTGGAGGATGATTAGGGGAACTGGAAAGGGAAGAACCTGGAACAGGTCTGTACTCTTATTGGCTGTTAGCTCAACTAGAACTATGATGAGATAAGAGGTTGAAGCTGTGGTCCCAAGTGATCCCACACTTATCTAGGGAATCTGGGAACATGTCTTGGGGGAGTTCCACTTTTGATATCCCTGTGATTTTATGAGTGATTGCCAGAAGGAGGATTTTGGAGGAGCTAAGAGTATAAGGAACTACCATCACTTTTCATTTCTATTGGGAATTCCCAGGAGTCAGGGAGAAGAGTGAGGCTGCCCTTGTCTGGATAGGGCTCCTCTACCTATAATATTAGGGGCCCCCAAAAACCACAGGGAAGAGAAGTGAGGGTGTGGTGTCAGCAAGTCTTCAAGATCTACCGATGAAAGTATCATGATCCAGTAGATGGGAGTCTTTTTTTTTTTTAAGACTATACATTTTAGGTGCCTTTTTTCTTTCTGATCTATAATCTCCTGTATCATTAGCCTTTGGTTCTACTTTGTGAATCAACTGAAAGTAAGGAGAGTGACAAACGAATTTGAAAGATTGTTCTAAGTTTATTCATTCTCAATTCCTTTATTTCTATCTGTCTATGTGGTACAGTGGGTAGAGTGCTTGGCCCTGGAGTTAGGTCTCCCTAACTAAGTCCAAATCTGACTTCTGACACTTCCTAGCTGGGTGACCCTGGACAAATCATTTAACCTCCGCCTGTTTCCTCAACTATAAAATTGGGAATTACTTACTTTTACAAGGTTGTTCTGAGGATCAAATGAGATAATTTTTGTAAAGTGCATAGCATAGAGCTGGTCATGTAGTAGGTACTTCATAGATGAAGGTTTCCTTTCCTCTTTACTCTCCCTTTATGCAATTAGGTCAGGAGCATGTGAGTAATGATATAAAATTGATATTCGCAGAGTTATGAGAAAATTCACCTGGACTTCCTGAAGAGTGACCATCCTGCTGTTGCTCGCATGAGAGTGGAATGTGATAACACTTACATTGGTGTCACCTACAAAAATGAAGACAAGCTGAAGGACTGGGAAGGCAGCTATGATGAACAGAGGTTGAGTGCTGACAGTGGCTATATCATCCCTCTGCCTGACATTGACCCCATCCCTGAAGATGACCTAGGCAAGAGAAACAGACACAGGTAGGTGGCATCCATGGGCCATATTATTATTATATGATCATGAATTTTGAACTGAGGAGGATGGAGGAAGATAGACCATTTGTCATAACCCATGCATTTTATAGATGAAGAAACTGAGGCCCGGGGGAAAGTGATTTGTCCAGAATCATATTTCATGTAACTGACTGCCTAGAGATGGATGGTTATTGTTTCTAGCTTCATTATTATTAGTTCAGGGGAAGGACACATTGGTAAGTCAGGGATGTGCAGGACATATGCAGTGAGATGTCGAGGAGCCCCCAGTGGCTGGAATAAAACCTCCCATTCACAAACTATTGGATCCCAGTACTCTCTTCTCTAGATGCCTTCCTTTGGGGTGAGTCAATGCTCATTTTCATTTCTACCAGAGCTAAGCAGTTGTAGTTGGGTAGTTGTAGAATTTACTGAAATTGATCCATCACCATGGCAACCTGTTTAACAGACATGAAGAAAAGTTTAGGAAAAGAAGAGGTAAATAGAATGTCCAAAATGACTTTGGAGATTGCCTGTCAATTCCATTTATTTATTCAATCCCTATTCTTAATTATTACATTATGATAGATAATTGCCAGTTTGTTATGCTTTCTGATGAAAGCTAATCCAGTGTAGTATTACACTGTATTTTACATTACACATAGTGTAACAAATGATTTTACATTTGATAACAAATGATTTTACATTTGATAACAAATGATTTTACATTACACATAGTGTAACAAATGATTTTACATTACACATAGTGTAACAAATTTCAGAAGGGCATATCCTATATAATGATAGCCCAGCAGGTTTAGCTCTGAGTCTCAGTTTCCCTTATTCTCGGTCTTCCCCTAGTTCCCAGACATCTGAGGAAAGTGCCATTGAGACAGGTTCCAGCAGCTCCACCTTCATCAAGAGAGAGGATGAAACCATTGAGGACATCGACATGATGGATGACATTGGGGTAGACTCCTCGGACCTGGTTGAAGACAGCTTCCTGTAATGGTCAAGGATCTAGTGGATGTATTCCATTTCTGGAAAGAGAGATACTCACCATTCAGTCTAAAGACTTGAACACCATTCAGAAAACCACTTTATTGCAATGCAAATGATGCAAGGAGATTCCATTTTTACAAGAGGATCTCCCAGTCAAGAGCCCAGGGACCATCCTAAATACGAATGAGTGAGATATGTTGGAATGGACCATTTTCGTGTTGCTCTTTGCAATACTTCTTAGCATCTCAGTGTTGATTGCAGAGTTTTTTCTTTTTTCCAGATAGATGGACAAAAGGAAAGACCATACAAGACCAATTTTGTGCTTCATGGGCATTGATGACTCTGATGAACAGAATTTTCATTGCATCATAACTCCATCCTGTAATTATGTAAATAAATATCCGAGGATGTGTTTAGATTTGTATTGAATATATTCTCTGGACTTCAGAAGAGACCACTTAAAAACATTTATGTACTTCCCCCTTGACAACATCCTGTGTCAGCTGCTGTTGGGCTCCCGTGGAAGTACGTGCAAAACCACTTTTGAAACTTCAAGGATACTGGTACTATAACATGTTACATTTTTTTAGTGTTAAATAATAAAAGAAGAAAGATAATCATTAACAAACCTTCTTTTGATAGAATTGGGCTGTTTAGAAGCCTAACAAATCTTTTACATATTGCTAACTACATTAATAATATGACTACTGTCATCAGTAATTCTAAATGTTTAATTTTGAACACATTTCCCTTCAGAGAAAGCATACTTTGGAAACATCAACACAAATCCAACAACGAAAATCAGCTGTACTAAATAGGTAATAAAGTTAACAAGTTGGGGCATTTATATTGAATAACCTTTGGCTATATAAGATGATAATAGCAGTAGCAGATTAAAGTTAGTTGAACATAGAAAAAAAAAACCATGTAGCATCACCCAGGCAGTTCCAAGTTCTGGGTTCTTGTTCTTTGTAAAATCCTGTACTGAAGAGATTGTCTAATCAATTGTACTAAAAAAATAATAATTCCCCTTGAAGTAATGAAATGTAAAGCTAGTAAATGTTCCCCCTCTGTAAATGGACAGGTCTATGCTTGGCCAGGCTTCTTATGGAACACACAATCATCACTAACAAGGAGAATTTGTGGCTGCTGTCATTATGGAATTCCCAGAATCAAAATATTCAATCATATGAAATCTTAAAATCCTGAATTGAACTGGAAACAACCTAAAACCCCTCAGCCTTCTATATAGCATTGCTGGTTGGAGGACTATGGTATGCATCAGACTATAGGAAGATGAATTAAGGTTGAATGGGAGCTCCTTTAGGGCAGAGACAGGTTTTTTGGGGGGAAGGGTGTGTGTGTGTGTGCGTGCATGTGTGTATGCGTGTGTATGTGTATCCCCAATGCCTAGCACAATGCATTACACATATAGGTGTTTAATAAACATTAAATTGAACTGAATTGAGGAATGGGAGAAAAAAACAACCTGAAATTTGGAATTAGACTAGCAGCCAAATAGCAATACTGCCTTTGGAAGTTTTAGTTTCAGATTAACCAAATCATGATGTACTTGGCAAATTGGTCTCCTTTATGTAGTTCTTCTGTATCAGCTGATGCCAGGAAAGCTAACTTTTAGGGGTTTTTTCCCCAAGCTTCCAGTGGTATATCTACTTTTTCTCTCTACAATAGTTACTGCGATTAGGCCTTGGGTTAAAAAGAAATGAAACCTGGGTAAAATGAAACCATTCATTCAACATGTTGACGTGGATAAACCAATTCAACATTTTGAATAGAATGTTTGGTTTTATCTTTTTTAAGTCATTTTGGAATCAGTAGATTCATTTTTTTTTTTGACACAAAATGGTCAATCTGTCTAAACTATTTGTATCAGTTGTGTGTAAAATACCTTTTAATGGCTGACACTAGATGAATGAAACATGGCCTGTGGTGATTTGGTTGGGAAGATGTGTCAGCAACAGCCAGGTACCTGATTGGTTGGTACTCTATATCAGCCCTTTTTTTCATGGATGCTCTTTCTAGTTTGAAGCCTGAGCCTGCAGAGGCCTGTTAAAAAGGACAAAATAACCAGGTTTCTAGAACAGCCAGTCTGACTTGAAATGCATTTGTGTTTCCAGAATCACAGTTCAAGCCTTCTCTGTTTATCAGTCAATCACTCATTCTCATGTAGCTTTCTTCCACTGATGCTTTTTTTTGTTTTTACTCTGCACAACCAGTCGTGTGTCCTGGCAAAACATACGAAGCTCTTGGACCGGTGGCTCCTAGCCCCATTTGTCAAAAGCTTACCCACAGGGCTACAATTTCCAATTTGTAGCTTGGAACCATATTTTGTTGTGTGTGTTTTCAGTGTATTGCAAGTTTATTTGTATGTTTATTTTTTATGGCTTCCTTGTGAGAAGCCACCAGAAGGAAAATTGCCAATCCTACCAGCTCTCCGTTTGTATGATGACAATCAAAAGCTAGCCTAAGAAATGCGACTTGTGAGTTTTTAATGGTCAATGCTTTCCTTAAAATGTGGTCTGACAACTTGTACAAAATGGTCCTGTTTTGTGAAGAGGGACGTGAGATAAGGTGATGTTATACATCCATATGTATATATGTATTTCTATGTAGACGGAGAATACTGCCAAAACATTTATGACGAGCTGTATCACTGCCTTTGTTTATATTTTTTGACTGTGATATACCCCACAGGCACGTTAACTGTTGCACTTTTGAATGTCCAAAAATTATATTTTAGAATAATAAAAAAGTGTTTCCAAAACAATGGTGTGGTGTATTATGTGAGGAGGGCAAACGCGATTGGGAGAGACTACCAATATAAGATGCAATACAAATGTCCCATTTTTATTTTGTTTTAAAATGTATAAATTCAGATCTTTATATTTCAATAAATGATATATAATTTAAAGCTATTCTGAAGGCCTAACTTCATTTTTCTAAAGCAAACCACATACATTACAAAGTAACATTAAACTTTAGAGGCAGTGGGTTTTTTCAGATTGGGTGCTGGGTTTGGAGTCAGGAGTCAATCCACAAGTACACAGTAAGTGTGAACTGGGTAACAGGCACTGTACTAGGTACAATGAATGAAATAGTTCCTATTTAAAAAGCCCTGATAAGGAGACCTGGTTCATACCCCACCTCTCACACTTATTAGCTATAATCTCTGGCCAAGTCATTTCATGTCTAAGGCCAGGACTTGTAGATGAGTGATCCATCACCTGTTGCATATCTTAATATTACAGGTAAAAATAAACTCAATTTTGAGACAGCGAGGTGGCTAAGTGAATAGAGCACCAGCCCTGGAGTCAGGAGGACCTGAGTTCAAATCCAGCCTCAGACACAACACTTACTAGCTGTGTGACCTTGGGCAAGCCACTTAACTCCAATTGCCCTGCCTTCCCCCTTAAAAAAAAAAAAAAAACAGAAAAAAAAGCACGAATTTAACTAGAATCTAAAATTGTTTTCTTAACAGTTGAACAGAAAACTCTTTATTCATTTTCTAAAAATTCCCTTGAGGATTGAAGGCCAGTCATTAGTGACCATAAAGGTTTTTCTCTCAGCCTAGAGTTTCAGGTTTCTGATATTTGGGAGTGGTCTCATGAATTGAGCCATCTCTGAAAGTTTGGAGTTTGGCCCAAAGATCATAAGCAATTGAGCATTTCTAAGAAGGGTCCCTCATCTCAATGAAAACTCCATTTCAGGCATCTCTTTAGGGATACCAAAACCTTAGAAATAATTAAGAGTAGAATTGGTACAGTGAAAAGAATGTTGGACTTGGGATCAAGATACGGAAGCCTTGGGTTGGAATCCCAGTTCCATTAGATATTGTCACTACCTCTGTAAAACAGGGACAGTACTTGGATGACCTACCTACCTCAGAACAGTGAGGAAAGAGCTCTATAAACCTTGAAGGACTATATATCTGAATCATATAAAATTCTTGATTACTCATGTGTAGATTTCTTGTTTTACACTTAGGCCATCTCTCCTGAGGCAGGAGCCACAGCTGACCAAGGGGATGGTTATATGAATATCTAGACATATGGATCTTGGTGTCCTACAATATTCCAAAATAAAATAAATGACTTGGATTATATGGGTTTTTAAAATTACACATGCCTCATCTGACTTCCTACATCTGTGACTAAATGAGACGTGACCATATTGTTCATCAAATCCAAAAGCTCATTTCTGTAGCAAGGCTTGTTCTACAAATAGAACAAATAACTTTTGGGTCAAATCTTGTCCCTCACAACGAGGATGATCCTGATGGTAGAAGTCTGTTCAAACACAGCAGGTGGTAGGAGCCCTGTAAAGAAACCTCACTAGCCCATTAGAAACAGAAATAATAACTCATTTACCTTCACAGAGTTGTTGATCCAGAGCTGGAAGGTACCTTTGAGGACCTCTAGTCCAACCCCCTTATAGGTGAGGAAGTAAGACCCAGAGAAATCAAGTATCTTACCTGAGGCCCCCCAGGGAGTAATTATGGCCTCTGACCTCTAAGGCTTTCTAACTATGAATGTTGCTTTCTTCCTACTTAATCACTACTGAATGAGCTTAAGCTTCTCTCAACTTCCCTTTTCAGTTTTCGGTGAGATTCTTGTGGCTTAACTCAGATGCTTCCCTGTCCCTCTTGGGTTGATGGGTAACATATGTTCTCTAGTACACTGGTTCCAATACCTCACGCTTTTGTACTTCACCTATAACTTCCTCAGAGAATTTTCACATCTATTAACACATTAAATCCTTCAGAAGAGGTGGCATAGATCTTTTACAGGTGAAGAAACTGAGGCGTAGATATATTAAATCAGCTGCCACCAATACTAATAATAGAACTGGGTTGGAGCCTAAATCCTCTGACTGCAAACTGTAATGAATAATTTTGACTCCTGTGGCAGAGGAGGAAAGAGACCATTGGGAGGGTAGCACCTTGGGCCTCAGAAAACAAAATTCTGGGACACTTGGTGTAGGGGAAATCTCAGAACATGCTAGGACCACCTAAGGGAAGGCCACTAGAGGGATAGTGGGACAGAGCCTCACACACTCAGGTGAAGTCATGAGGGAGGAAGGGTTGACCCATTCCTAGACCAAGTGTTCTTGTGTCATCAATCTTTTTGGCAGTCTGGTGATGCCTATGGGTCTATACCCATTCTCAGGATTGAAGGAAATTATAAATTTCAGCTAGAGTTTAGAGAAAGTAAAGATGTGACTTTGTCCCATGAAATGTATCTATGCCCCCCCTTGGATGGCAAGTTAAGAACCTCTGATCTCAAGAGTGTAGTCTTTGTCACTATAGTGCAGTCTGTGATCTCCAAATTCTTCAGACTCCACCTTCCAGAAGGTGGGAGACAGAACTGTTTGGGGGAGGGGGAGGATAGATGGTGGTGATTTTGAGTACATTATTAAACAGAGTATAGCCAGAACATGCCTGCTGTGTTGGCCACTGGGCTGGGAGAGTGACTTGTGAGTTGATGATGGTAGTTCTGGATAAGGGTGAGGGAGGAACTCACCACCCCGTAGTAGTTATTGCTCTGCCCTGATACCTAGTCCAGTAAATGACTCATCTAGGGTCACCCAGCTAGTTGTGCTCATGCCTCAGGCATAATTAGAACCCAGCTCTTCATGACTCGGAGTTCAGCTTTCTATCCATTAAGGGCTATAATGACACCCGCTGCTGAAAAGGAAGTTGCTTTGCTTATCAATTTATTCCCCAAAGCAGGAAGCAATGGACCAGTCTGCCTGAAGAGGAACTATTCAACACTTCTGTAATGAGAGCCTTTTCTTTTCCAAATAATAATAACAATAGTCACAATCACAGGCTTTATTACTTTAGTAGCTATACGCTCCATAAAGTACAGCTCAAGGAAATGGCTTAAAATATGTGAACTCATCACAAGCCAGACAATTTTCCCCAGGATAATCAGGGTAATAGAAATGTTTCATCTCATTCACTCCGGATAAAATCCAGTCCCAAATCCAGCCACATTGTTACAGCAAAATTAATATACTGTGTTCATAACGGATACACTTATTTTTTCCCCCACAAACACAGTATATGTGAAAATACATATGTGGTCTTAATTAGCAAACTATAACATTCTGTTCTACCCATAAATAGCACCCATGCACTGATGAATAATGAATACATTATCCAAAATATATTCCTAAATTGATAATGTTTCCTCATTACCAACGGTTTCGCTTACATAGAAAGTTGATAGAGATATTAAGGATCCGAGGTCTCACGTGGCACCAAGAGCCTATTTGCTCCATGTTGCTGGTTTGTGGGCTAATTGGACTTTTTAAAAGATTTGCCACATTATCCTAGCAGATGGTATTTTGCTATATCATTATTCATGGATATTAATGACTTCCCTCTACAGCATGTGGATGCTGTCTATTTTGAATTTCATTACATTTCATGCCGACTGCTCCAAGTAGAATTGGTTCCAGAATTCTGTCTGGTGCCTAGGCTGAGAATTGGCGGCTTGGTCAAGTGTTATACATCTGCATTAGTTAATTCTTTGAAGGGGGAGGGGCTTCCTTTTTTCCCTTTGTCTTAGGTACTATACTGGTTGAATAATGCACTCTGCAAATCTCCTTGTTAGGTAAACCTGCCTGCAATCTTTGTAGATGTGCCAATAATATCCAGGATGTAACACTTACTGTTAATCTGTACTCTTTTTTTCCTTGGCTTGTTTGTGGTATTCTGGGTGATATTGGGAAGAAGGGGCATTCACTCTAGGTTAAAAAAAAAACACAGAAGTATAATATATAGTGATTTAGGCAGAGAAAAAATTGATTGCTCAACAAATACTTATTGGGAAATGACTTCTCCATGGTCTTCCGTGTCTCTGGAATGCTTAATAGACTACAGGAAGGATCCTTCCAGGCATGCAGTCACCTGGAGGTGGGAACCAGCACTCCATAATAGTCATATAAAGTAGATAGTCAGGGAAAGTAGAAGCACATTGTTATTCTCTCCCCCAATCTACCTTCTTACAATCAGGTGAAAGCAAAAGGTACTAAAAGAGAATGTAAGCTTTCCCTCAAGCAACTGGGGAGCTTTCTGATTAAACTAGGATTTTATGTAGCTAGAGAAAAGAAGGTAGTGAAAAGTGAAAATCTAATGGAGAGAAAGTTGGGAAATATCCCTTCTGCCCTCAGTTAGAAGTGAGGATGCTTGAAGTGAGGGGCTTGACCTTGACCATCTGAAAGCTCCATACTTATTCCTGATTTTGTAGGGGTACTCAAAAAGCAGTCTTCAAATCTGTGCTTTGGTGTTTTGAGATGAAACTTGGATTATGGAAACATGGCAGAAACTGTAAGGCCTTATCCCAATTGCTAGCACATTTCTCAATACAACAGTAGTAAAGATAGGCTTATTAAATAGATTGGACTAGTTTGCTCAAGAGTGACATAATCTGAAATTCTGGAGCATCAAGGAAAATTTAGCAAAGGTCTTCTTGCTGCTCCATTCCATGGCAATCAAAACTACCCTCAACATCTACCTGGAAGATGAAGCCCTTTTTGTGGGCTTTTTTTTTTTTTTTAAAGTTTTGTCTTTGGTTTTGTTTTTACTTCACAATCCTCTCCCAACTGAACTCCCCACCCCAACTGAACTCTATCTTGCAAGACTGAAAACATGGTTGAATGAAACCAACCAACACAGTGATCATATCTGACAGTGTAAGCAATATTCCATACTGGTAGTCCCATACTACCAAGAAGAGGGAGGTAGGTCATCACAATTGATCAATGTCCATCTACCTTTAGTATTGTTTTTTTTTTTAATTTGACTGTTCTTTTTTAAAATAAATTTTTATTGATTTGTTGGGGGTTTTTTTGTCACCCTCATTTCCCATATTTCCATCCCTCACTTTCAGAAAACTGTTCATTACAATAAGGTATGAAGGAAGAAGGAAAAGAAGCTTGATAAAACTTAACAACATATATTTCAAAAACTCTAATGATATATTTAGTATCCTATAATCATGATCTTCAATTTCTGCAAAGAAACAGGTGTGTGTGTGTGTGTGTGTGTGTGTGTGTGTGTGTATGTGGTGCAGAGGTATGGAGAATGTCTTTAGGGTAAAACTTGATTATTATAATTTCTCAGGATTTACTTTCAATTGTTTTCTTCTTGTTTCCTTTTGAATTGTTATAGTCATATATATCGTTTCCTGGTTCTTCTCATTTCACTTTGCAGCAATTAATATGCTATTCTCCTCTGAGGGTCTCTTATTTGTCAATTCTTACAGCACAATAATATTCATTTGACACAATTCATAAAGCCATTTCCCCAATTGATGGCTTTCCATTTGTTTCCAGTTTATTGCTTCCTCAAAAACCCGCTGCTATCCATGTGATGGGGATATATATTCAAATCTTTTCCCCTCCATTCTTGATCTCTTTGGGGGTGTATTATACCCAATAGTGAGATCACTACTGAGTTAAAGGGTATGAACAGTTTGCTGCCTTCATTCACTTAATTCCAAAATGTTTTTCTTGCACTCTTAAGCTTAATTCCAAATTGTTTGCCAAAATAGTTCTGTTGGGCTTTTAAACATGGCATAAGACTACTGGGGCAGCTGCAACGCCTCTGATGTCTGGTCTTAGACAAACTAAAGCTTTGTTTTCTTTCTCTCCATCATCATGGATGCCCTAGCTTTTTGCTATTTCTCAGTCAGAAAAAGCTCAGTATTCTTTTCTTTCTCCAACCCTACAAGAGGCCCTGGCAACAGGGGCTTCACAACCCTTCTGCTGTGGAAAAGAGAAAGCTGTTCCTTACTAGCCCCAGTAGGAGGGGTGGGAGAAGGTTTGCTGCTGCCAGGACTGCCCCCATCCCATGGCATCTCACCACCCACTCCATTTCCTCTGTCAGATTGTAGCAATGGCAGAATTAGCAGCAAGGAAGAGAATAACAATGTCACTTTCTCATAGCACTTTGGTAAGGTTTACCAAGCACTTTCCTTAAATTCTGTGAAGAAATTGAATTCAGGTAGAATCATCTCTATTTTGTTTCTGAGGAGATTGAGTCTGGAGGGGTTAAGTTGTCTCTCCAAGATCACATTGTCATGGCTGTTCAGTCATGTCTGACTCTATGGAACCCCATGGGATTTTCTTGGCAGAGTGGTTTGCCATGTCCTTCTTGATAGTGTCCCCATTTTACAGATGAGGAACTGAGGAAAATAGGGGTTAAGTGACTTGCCCAGAGTTACACAGCTAGTAAGTGTCTGTAGTCACATTTGAACTCAGATTTCCCTGAGTCCAGGCTTGGTTCTCTAATCACTGCACCAGATAGTTGCCCCACCAAGGTCACAAAGCTCATACAAATCAGGATTGAGATTCAAATTTAGGATTCCTGATTCCAGGTCTAGCGTTCTCTCTTTTTCTTTTCTTCTCTCTTTTTTTTTTTCTCTAGCACCCTTTCTACTCTTTCCAAGCTGTCTGCAGTAATTACTTCAGGGTGAAATTGTTAGATCCCTGGCATTTGTGGTTTTGACCCAATTAAAGTTGAAGGTGCATTTATTTAACCAGCTGGTGCAGTGACAGCTAGATGACAGCAGATAGAGTGCTGGGTCTGCAGTCAGGAAGATCTGAGTTCAAATCCTGTCACAGAAACTGTGACCCTGGGCAAGTCACTTAACCTTGCTTGCCAAAGTTTCCTGATCTGTCAAATGCTGGAGAAGGAAATGGCAAACCACTCCAGTATCTTTGCCAAGGAAATGCCAAACAGGGTTATAAAGAGTCAGACACCACTAAAAAAAAATGACTAAACCTAAACAAAGCTGTTTGTAACAACAACTAAATTCTTTGCAAACCTTATGTGAATGTTAAGATGTATTAATGCTACTTTAAATAAATTTTTGTTATTTTCTGTTTCTTATATCACCATAGCAAATATTCCTAAACTTATTTGACCTACTACCCCTTAAAAAAATTATTCGGTGCCCCAGTGGAAATCTACTTTCTTTAACCCTTTAACAGTTTTTTTTAAACTTACATTATTTCAAAAATATAAAATACCTTTTAAAAAACGGAACATTGAAAATTTAATAACTTATTGTAAATTTGTGGATTTTTTCCTGCATTGGAATTTTGATGATGCAATATTGCATCATTTAACTATATAGAATTACATTATAAACAAGTCATTACACATATATTCCTGCCAATGCATGCTGGACTTCCTGACAATGTCTGACACCCTCACCGGCCAACACTTGCTTATTAAGACCTGTTGGTGGACTTGACCACTGATTGGTTATATATAACTTATAGTTTGCATGTTTATTTGGAAAATAATTTAATCACTATGACTTTAACTCTGCTACACAACAGATGAAACATGTATGAACGATTTAAAAAATATTTTTGTCTTCTCTTTTTTCCTTATACTTCCACTGCACCCTTATTTTTATTCAATACCTCCCCCAATTGCACCTGAGGGTTATTACTGCCCCAACCCCCCTCCCCGCCCGGATCGTTCCAGCCTGCCCCAGAGGATGGTATCATTTACTTTGGGAATCTAGGATCCTATGTGTTCCTTCCTCCTCCCAGGGAGCTGTCTCAGATGACAAATATAATTTTTTGGAGAAGAAAAAAAATGCCTTGAAAAATAATGAAAAAAAAGTGTGATGTGTAACATCTGTGGGCTTTCTGCTTCCACAAAAGGGTAGGTTATGGTTATCTCCTCACATTACTTGATCTTCATAATTTTGTAACGTTTATTTTTTATTTTTTGGCTTGTCATTTTCTTCCCATTTATGTTGTGGTTACGATATACACGCACACACATATATACACACACATCTATGTATACATACATAGATGTATATATATACATATACACACACATATATATATATATACACAAAATATATATATGTTTTGGCTCTTCTTACTTCATTCTACATCAGTTCATGTAGATCTTTCTGATACTTCTGGATCATTTCTTATAGCACAATAATATTCCATTACATTCATGTACCACAATTTGTTTAGCCATTCACCAATTATTAGGCATGCATTTTATTTTCAGTTTTTAGTTATCACAAAAAGTGCTACTCTAAATCTTTTGGATTCTGTGGGGTTGTTTTTCTTATGAATGGCTTCCTTGGTGTATAAACTCAGTAATGGAGTCTCTCATTTAAAGGATAGGAATATTTTAGTCACCTTATTTGCATAATTTCAAATTATAAAAACCATTTCAAAATAATTATACTATTTCACAGCTTTACCAACAATATATTAGTGTGCCTATCTTTCCACAACCCCTCCAACATTAACTGTTGTCATTTTTGTCAATTTTCAAAGTGTGAGGTGAGACCTCAGTGTGGTTTTGATTTATATTTCTCCTATTATTAATTATTTGGAACATTTTTTTCATGTAGTTGTGAATACTTTGCAGTTCTTTTGAGAATGATTTGTTCATAAAATTTGATCTTTTATCTATTGGAAATGGCTATTAGTTTGATATACAACAACACATATATATGTTATATGCATGTACATATATATGATTTGATGAAATTTAATACAAATTTTTTTTCACATTTGACTACTTCACTTCTTATCCTAGATGCATTGTTATCTGTAAAGAAGCTGTTCAATCTCAAGTTCCCTCTTACGCTGTAAACACATTATTTTGTTCATTCAGTTACTTTATTTTAATCTTTTTTTTTTTAAGATGGCTCTGTTCTCACTGGCTCTTTCCCTCACCAGATCCTCTCTTCTCATTTGAGATCCCTCTTTCCTCTCCTCCCCTTCAACTAGTTCTGTTCCTTAGTTTTAAATTTTCATTTTGTACCCCTTTCCAAAAAGGATCTCTCCTTTTCTTTTCATTATAGAGCTTCTATTTTTTAGAACCTCCTCTTTTCAACTCTACACACATCTTTTATTTCTGCTCTAGATTTTCATTCTCTGATTCATGAATGCTATAATTATTTGTTCTTTCTCTTTTCTCTGTTTTCTTCATGCAATGAAAACTTACAAGTTATCTATACTATGCTCTCCCCAAAGTTGCTTTTTGCCACTGAGTTGTATGGCTTGCTCCATGAATTCCCCTTTTCCATTGTGCCTTACTTTCAGAACAATGCCAATTATCGCCATTGTCAAAGAAGACACTGTTCCATAGTAGAGCCCCTTCCAGACCAAGTCCCTGATTATGAAGCCCTACCACTGATCTATACCCTCTCTTATTGACCTTTTTTCTTTCTTTCTATATTTGCCCGGAAATCTCCCCAGGTCTATGCTCTCTCACTACTCTAGGTACCAGTTGCCTCCAGGGGTTCCAACCACCCCCCTCTTCACCCAGGACAAAGACTTTTCAAACACCGACCCCTAAACCTAATCCAGGGTAAGACTCCATTTCAATTTATTCACAGGAACATTCATCAGTTGAATTCCTTGTTTATAGTAGTCTTCTTCCTTTCCCTCTGATTTTCATACTTCCCCCCATTGCCCTCCTAACCCATTATCCTGTAGGTTTTCCTCTTTCTAAAACCACAGAGGTCACCTTCCCCTCATTGTTAGCCCTTTAATTTTACCTCGGCACATCACCCATTCCTTTCTGTCCCTCTGCTTTCCTCCCCCCGCCCCTCTATGTGCCTTTCCATCTTGTAATGTAGTTCCACAAAAAAAGGATTTATCTGTAAGCAGGGTATCAGCAGGTTCTGTCTATAACATCCACTATTTGCCAGTTCACACTTACCTTTACCAGATTTTCACCTTCACCTTTCACCTTCACCTCCTGTCTCCTCATGTGCATTTAGAAAGAAATCTCTTTCTTCCTTGTCTGTCTCTTGTCACTCTATTAGTGTTAGTGTTCTTTGCTGCATTTATTCACTCCTGCAGTTCTGTTGTTTGGGCAACATAATCTCTTCAGTTCTGCTTGTCTTTCTCAAAATGTTTCAGATTTTCCTTTGTTATTGAATGTCCTTCCTTTCTTACTACACCGTTAAGCTCAAATTTGCAGGGCAGGTCACCTCTGAGCTCCATTGCTCTTTGGAACCCATTCCATTCTTTCCTCCTTTTTCAATAGGTGTGGAAAGTCTTGTATTATTAGAATGTCCTTTCCTTTTTATTTGAAGATTTCTTCCCCAATGACTTAAAGAACATGTTTTTTTTTTCCTAAAATTAAATCACTATGTCTTGAGGTTTTCAGTTTTGGGTTGTTTGTTTGTTTTGGAGATGATCTGTGAATTCTTTCAATTGGATTTTTTTTTCTTTTTGGAGGGGGTGAGGCAGGGCAGCTGGGGTTAAGTGGCTTAACCCAACATCACATGGCTAGTAAATGTGTCAAGTGTCTGAGGCTGGTTTCGAACTCAGGTCTTCCTGACTCCAGGGTTGGTGCTCTATTCACTGTGCCATCTAGCCATATTTCATTATTTTTTATATATATTCAGAAGTTCTGGACAGTTTTTTTCTACTATTTCCTTTATTATGGTCTGAAGGTCTTTATTCTCCTGAGAGACCTGTGATCCTTAGGTTGTCTCTGGGCATCCTGTCTTTGAGTTCAGTATGTTTCCCTTCCATGGTGAGCATATCTTCTTTTAACGTTATTGGTTTTTGCTTCTCTTCTTCTAGATTGCCCTTTGCTTCTGTGTATTTGCATTCCCAATCTAGTGTTCTCATTTTTGTTTCTTTACTTAGGTTTTCCAATGCAGATTCAAGATTTTCTATTCTATTCATTATTTTTGCTGTGGAGGATGTAAATTCTGCTCTCATGATTTTCATTTTTCTTTGGAGACACCCAGGAATACCATGTTGTGGTCCCACATTCTCCTCAAATTCTACAGGGCTCTCTGTTTCACCAAGTGCTGGATCATTTTGCTTTCTTTTGCAGTATTATTCATAGATGCCCAAACTTGTTTACTAGATCTAGAAGCTATATTTGTTTTTGCTGTTACTATTTTTTTTCTGTTATCTGTTTATGTTTAAGGGCTTTGAGTTTTCTTATTCCTGAAATCTTTGGTACTTTCAGCCTTTCTCCCCTGCTGCCTTATTTTCCTTATCACTTGTTTCCGTATTTCTACCCCTTTGATTGTGGTTTTCATGGGGGCTGGATCTCAGCTTCCTCCCACATTGGGCAATCTACAATTCACTAGCCTAGTTCTCTACCCCAACTGACTTTTGGGAAGTCAGAACCAGCTGGATGCTGTGCTCTCACCCATAGACTTGATAAAATGCTGCACAGCCTTCCACATGCCCAGTGTCCTGTCTTGGTGACTTGGGCCACTTGCTCTGTCCCTCAGTTCCCTGGCCTGGCACCCACAGTTCAGAGCCTGGAACCAGGTTTGCACAGCACAGGAAAGAGGGATGGCTGGCTCTG
Organism: Petaurus breviceps papuanus; assembly: GCF_028583685.1. NCBI lineage: Eukaryota > Metazoa > Chordata > Mammalia > Diprotodontia > Petauridae > Petaurus > Petaurus breviceps. The sequence continues at coordinate 11,628,800 of NW_027186473.1, forward strand.
GAAGGGTGGATTTTGATGTAAACCTATGCTGTGTCTTTGGGTCTGCTAGTGTGTTCTTATTGCTAGTAGTAAGGGAAGTGGAGAAGAGGTGATGAGTGAAGTCAGGGTCAGTGAGTGTTAGCTCCTGGGGTTTTTTTAACCTTTTTTTTTTTTTTTAATTTGTGTATTCTAGACTATGAAGACAGCTGAAGTTGCTTTATCTTTGGCACATATTTTCTGTTTTGGAGAGGTTTAAGAGGCTGTGGTGATTGGCAAAAATGACTAGTCTATCATCTTTGCTACCTATTATTATTAAGAGGAAAGCATCTTCCATCATCAGTCCTCTCAAATCAAGACTAATCTTTGCAATGATCTGTAATCTAGTATTTTTAATGTCTTTCTTTTACATTAGTGTAGTCATTGTATATATTGTCCTCTTGCTTCTGATTACTTTATGTCAGTCATACAAATCTTGCCAAATTCCTCAAATAGATAATTTCTTGTGGTGCTGTAACATATCATTATGTCCAAACGCCACAATTTGTACAACCATGCCCCAATCGGCAGGCACCTATTTTGTTTCCAGTTTCTTGCCACTACAAAAAGCATTGTAGTAAATATTTTGCTGTATATGGGATTATTGTTCCCTCTGTCTCTTACCTTCTGGGAGTAGGCATAATTTTCCAAAGAGGAATATGCCTAGACTCCAGGATCAAATCCCTTTCTCTTGCAAATGAAGCAATAGACCTTTAATTATTACAATGTTTAGATAATACAATTATTAGGAAATGTAAGGCCTGACCACAGTGATGCTAATGAAAGCCAAAGTGATGATGGGGCTGAAATCATTTGACTTCTGAGGTTGTATACTTCTTTCTGGCCAACTCCCATGTCCATTGAAAGTGGAATTGGCTCAATGTTGAGTCAAAGGGGAGAATGTCATTTGCGAGATCACCAATATTATTTCCTGCTGATCTCCCTCCCTCTCCATCTCTCTCCCAAGTACTTCTAGCTGGAGAGACTGAAGAGAATAAAAGCATAATGCAGCTCAAGTGAGAGCAGCTGTGATAGTGGACTAGCAGCTGCTGCTGAAGGTATTTATTGTGTCTCAGCCGGGTCTCTCTAAATGGGTTTGTCTTTTGTGTATCCCCAGTGCCTAAGACAGTGCCTTGCATAATGAATGTTATCTGGAAGGTCAGTTAGAGTCATTTATTTACTAACATTTGCTACCTGGGGAGTTTCTCACATCTACAAGCGTTACAACTTACAAGAACTTAATTTATTTTATTCTTTGCCAGGATGGATAATATATACTCACTGAACTTGAAACATTTCATAGCTGGAAACGTCAGTGTAATACCAATTTCCACGTCAATGAGAGAGGCTCCAAATTAATCAAGGTCATTAGAGTTGTTAATAAATTGAGATAGCTATATTTAATTCTCAACTGACTTTCAGTAGGTAATCTCAATGTTTATCCCTTTGAAACAATAATAATAATAATTTATATAAGGATGTATACATCTTACTTCATTTGGATGGAGAGCCTATAGGTATAGGGTAGTACAGGGATGCCAAAAGCAATCCTCAGTGCAGTACCCTATATCAAATATAACTGGGAAATGGTTAACAAATAAATAAAGGGATGGCTAGGTGGCACAGTGAATAGAGCACCAGCCCTAGAGTCAAGAGGACCTGAGTTCAAATCTAACCTCAGACACTTAACACAAAAGGCTAGCTGTGTGACCTTGGGCAAGTCACTTAACCCCAATTGTCCTACCTTTCTGCTCCAAAAAAAAGCAAAAACAAACAAACAAAAAACCCAAAATAAATAAAAATACAAGACAACATAAATAATGTTAATTTGCGGCTTCCTAAGTTGATATACAGCCCAAAGGGATCTGATTCTATTTGAGTATAGTATAGTAGAGAGAAAGGAAGAAAGAAAGAGAAAAAAAAAAGAAAAAGAGAAAAAGAAATAAATGAGATCTTTAAAATAGGGTAACTATTTTTGTTGAAATACTATTTAATATGTAGTTATATATTATGAATGTAGGTATATATTTGTTTATATGTACATAAATACATGCATATCTAGAGGCAGTTAGGAATTATGACTGAAATGCTGGGCTTAGGAACAGGAAAACCTGGGTTCAAATTTTGTACCTGGCCCTGAGTAGCTGTATAATACTGGACAAGTCACTTAAACTCTATATGCTCCCAAGCACTTGACTGCAGTATCCTAGATGGTTTGCAATCAGTGTTGATGGAGGGATTTCCCATATCTCCCACACTATCTGTATGACAGCTTTGCTTCAATCTCTCACTGTTGTCTTGAAATAGCTTTCTTCTGAAACTGTCTTTTGCCTCTTAAAAGAATAACTCCACTTCCCTGATTCAAAACATATGTGTGTGTGTGTGTGTGTGTATAATTAAGAACCTGGTTGGAAATTTGTATGTAATGCATTGCCCATATCACCACAGAGAAGTAGCTTGAGCTTTGAGACATAAAAACCGGATTCAGTCTTGAAGGCTTCTCAGTAATAACTTGATGGCTCATTCTCTTACTCGGGGTATTCCCTGGAAGCATCTGAATTTAGCACATTTGTAGCTCTCCCCTAGGGGTCCTCAGTCCCTTTTGCGTGGGCCAAACTAGCAAAGCATGAAACATAGAAGGAGTTCATCACAGCCAATCAAGAATTCAGAGAGTCATAACTGAGACTGTCAAATAAACTTATCCTTCTATTGAGTTTTCTTCCCCAGGGACTTCAGACTTAGAGTATTATTCTGGGTGAGGCTTTCTTTGTAAGGGGTACACATCTGGAGTTGACTAAAATTCCCAGAGACCTTGAACTGCTTAATAAATGTTTGTCAAATTAAATTTGTTAAACCTATACAGTCCTCCAGACTTATAGTACTACCCTGGATGGATCCTCCTTCTAAACAAAAAGAGGTTAGGGTTATTAGGGAGTCAAATATTCTGCAATCCACACAATTTACAGTACCAGCAAAGGGAAAGGTTAGAGTTGCCCCTCCACATAGTGGTTCTTTGCTGCAATGATCCTCCTAGCCATTTAGAATCTGCAGCTTCCCCAGTGGTCTATGTTTCTGATATTTCATCTATACATATGGGCCCTTTAGGACCCCTGTGTGCAGACCCCTCTCTAAAGGAAACAAGAAGTTCATTCTTCTCTGACTGACTGGCTCTATGTCTCTGCCTCTCTGGTATAAGTGTACTCTCTCTTTAAAGTCCAAGAGCAAGTGTGCAGTTACTAAGAACTAATTGTGAATTTGAATCAGTACCAAATGGAAAGCCTCATGGGGGTGGGGGTAGGGAATGAAAATTTAGGGAGAGGTGAATTCACACCTTATTAAAGAGACATGGCAGTTCCCACCTGGGGCATGCTTGGGCATACTCACTACATTCATGAAGTAGCAACTGGGCTTTATGGATAGTAGAGAAATACTTTGGTAAAGATCTTCCATGTCTATGATTTTTCAGGCCTGTCCCTGACTGATAAATTATTTCCTGGCCCAGGAATCATCTTTATTTCAGGCCCGTTCTCAGTGATAGATTTGGAAAGAAAAAAATTATCCATTCTTCTTGCTTCATTGTTGGCTTACAGATGAAAAAGAGGGGTAGGGGTTCAGGCAGGTTTGTGGAGGTCATCTGTACCTATGAGCTCAGAATATATGAAATATAGGTGAACCTCATTTTACTTGACAGGAATCTACCAGAACTACAGAAAATCCAGTGATATTTTAAGTTATCTACAGCACTTTTCTGTAAGGTATCTTAAGGTACTTTCTGTCTAATTGTTTGCTTTTATAAAGTCAGATTTTTTGAAACTGAGTTTGCTGTGACTCTCCCTCAGTGTAGCTCTGACAGCTATCATTTAGGCACACCCCATGAGATCTCCTGGTAAATTAGAAGGCATGTATACTACTACAACAACTACTACGACACTAGGGGTTGTGAGGACAGAAAGATAATAGACAAAGCATTTACAAACATTTATTTAACACTGAGTATGTACCAGGCACTGTGATAAACAATGAGGATACAAATAAAAAGAAGCAAAAATAGTCCCTGCCCTCAAGAAGCATGCATTCTAATGGTAAAAGACGATACATAGGATTCCCATCAATTAGGGAATGGTTGAACAAGTTGTGGTATATGAATGTAGTGTTGCATAAGAAATGATGAGCAGGCAGACTTCAGAAAAACCTGGGAAGACCTGCATGAACTGATGCTGGGTGAAGTGAGCAGAGCCAGAAGAATCTTATACACAGTAACAGCCACATGGTACACTGACTAACTTTGATAGGCTTAACTCTTCTCAGCAATGCAAGGATCTAAGACAATTCCAAAAGACTCCTGATGGAAAATGCTATCTACATCCAGAAAAAGAACTATGGAGTCTAAATGCAGATCAAAGCAAGCTGTTTTCTCCTTTCCCCCCCTTTCTTGTGGTTTTTCCCTTTGGTTCTAATTCTTCTTTACAACATGACTAATGTGGAAATATGTTTAATATGATTGTACATGTAAACCTATATCAGATTGCATGCCTTTTTGGGGAGAGAGGAGTGGAGGGAGGGGGAGAAAATTTAGAACTCAAATCTTATAGAAGTGAATGTTGGAAACTAGAAGCAAATCTACAAATAATTTATTTAAACCTAAAAATATACAGCTTAAAAAAAAAGACAATACATAAAGGGGAATGAAAGGGGAAGAGAGAGGAGGAATAGATGGTTAGACTGGAAATATTCAGAAATGCAGTGGAGTCCTGGAAAGAGCAAGATAATTCCAAAGCTGGCCTACCAATACTCAGAGCAGGGCTCTATCAATACTCAGGGTGACTTGGGGAGATCTGGGGGGGGAGAGTACCATTCTTAGTTGGGGAAGGAGTTTACTTGTTGTCCTAATTGGGTATAGAAAGCACGGCTAGAGATGGAAGCACACCAATAAACTACATTGTTGGCCACCTCATACCCAAATTACTGGCTTTGCTCAAATTGCTCCATCTCCCTGGTTTATTGATTGAGACCAATAGACATGACCTAGCTTGTTCTCCAAAAGAATGATGCTTCGCTAGAATGTGGCAAATGCATTCCCTGTTCCTTGCGGGTGCTTTGGTTAGTGTGTCTTCACACAATCCCTCAACACTTTTTTCCAAGCCATGTGAGCAAGGTCCTGGTTTCTAGCTGCTGCTTTTATCCTGTTTGCTGTGCAGTTCAAATTTCCAAACTCCCAAGTTGTCTTCCAGAGGTTTAAAAGAGCAAGAATAACCTTGACAAGGCATGTTGCTTCCTGCACCACAAGGGGGTGCTAGAGAGCAACAGAAGCTAAGGACATTTTTCTCCTGCTAAATTTCCACTCTTGGCTGCACTTTAATACCCATAAATAATCCCTCTCTGTAGCTGGATAACGACTCTCTCTCCATCTCTTTGGTTTACATTTCTACATATAGAAAGAACCTTGTTATGTAACCAGTCAGTTTCTCCTCTGCAAGATCGACTTATTTATATGGCCTCAGTGAAATGGTTTTCTCTGAATCAATCCCTCTGAGCTTTTAATCTTCTTTGCTATTTCTTGGGATTGTCTAATATTCTTAGTTATTCTAGGTTTGAAGACAGATGTGGCTTTCAAAGATAGGAATATAAATAAGCTGGACCAGTTTCACCCCTTCTTCCCACCATTCCTAGGCACATATTACATTGTGTGCTTCACACCCCCATATTTGCACAGATGTTAAGATCTGAATTAAATGTGAATATGAAGGGCAGTTTTGAGGGGGAAATTAAGCACAAGTGGCAGCCTGAAGGGTATCTGGAAGTTGGGAAGGGAGCATTGTTACCAGATAAACGGCCTTAGAATAAGGGATTATGGAGGGGCAAGACAAAGGAAGAACAACAGGTGCTAGAAAAAAGGTAACCCAGACATTTACATGTGTATAGTCAGAGCCCCCCAGTACCTGAAGCCAGGGCTTCAGTTGGTGCTTAGATACTTGGTCCCTACAGTAGTCATGATTTTCCCCAGATCACTCTGTTTCCTCCGTCCTTAATGACCCTTTAATTATCAGAATAAGTAAATGAGTTTTGGTCAGTAAGCCTCAGAAAGGAAGGATTTTTATTTTTTTATTTTTTTGCCTTTTGGAGGGCGATTGGGGTTAAGTAACTTGCCCAAGGTTACACCGCCAGTTTTTTGTGTGTGGCTGTTAAGTGTCTGGCCGGAATCGAACTCGCCCCGGGCCTGCGCTTTACTCACTGCGCCACCTAGCCGGCCCAAGGAAGGAATTTTTAAAGGGATATGTGAGAGAAAAGGGGCAGAGATTTGTGTGTGACTGTAGGAAATCTAGAAAAAGGTTGCCAGCTCTACTCTAACCTTCTAGTACAGTGAAATAAAACTCAAGATAATCTGCATGACTCTGGTGCTAGCTGCCAGGAGCAAGATGGGGGTTGAAAGGGATTTATTTATCCTAGCCGACATATCAAGCAGACCAAGGGGGATTTCCAGCTGAGGAGAAAGCAAAGGCAGTCAAAAAAGCCAGAATCACCCCTCAAGAATCTTGGGGCTAGCTGGGTACTGCTTGCTGTGTTATTGGTCCTTGCACAGAAGAATAAATGAGCTGAGACTGAACTGAAAATGGCTTGAAGCGTTTGTGAAAGTCCCGCTGCTGTGCTGAACTTTGAAGGGTGGTACCTTTGAGGGAAGTCAAGTGCAGACTTAGACACCCTACCCACCTAGCTGCTGACACCTGCATTTTAGCCTAACCCATCTGCACTGGTAGAAATTTCACACAAGGATCCAATTAGAGTAACAAGAACTTAATCATAACAAGAGCTATTTCTGTGTTTCTTTCCAGTAAGTAGAATTAACATTCCCTTATGATGTCAAGATGCTAAATTGTTAATAGCCTCCCTAAGGGAAGCTACTTAAATTATCTATCTCTTGTATTATTGCCAGTTAAAGATGGCTTACTGACACATTTTCATTGATTGGGTAAGACATGCTGAAATTCTGATACTCTGTTTTGCTTCTTTAGGGATCAACCTGATCTTTCTTTCATTCTTTTCAGTTCCACCCTTTTTCTCTTTGGAAGGTATTTTTTGTTTAATGTCAAATGGATGAAAATGTAGTTCTCTGGTGACACTTGATTAATAGATAGACAAGAAAGAAAGAAAAAAATTCAAGAGGAGTTGCCCAACTGTCATGCAAAAAGCTGTTATGATTCTTACTAACAAGAAACTAAGGACGCTCTCTCTATTTCAGCTTTCTCTCCCTAAGCTTCCCCAGGACACCCCCCCCCCTTTTTTTTTTT
>NW_027186473.1:11636200-11650743 GCF_028583685.1 Petaurus breviceps papuanus
GGGGGGGGGGGGGGGGTGGCCAGGTAGCACATCGAGTAAGAGCACCGGCTCCAGTGTCAGGATGACCTGGGGATTGAATCCGGGCTCAGACACTTAGCACCCACCCAGGACCCTTTCTATGGATAAGTGGAAAGATAAATGAATTTGGAGTTAGGGGAGCTGAGTTTGAATTTTGGCCCTATGGCTAACTAATTGTGTATCTTTAAACAATTTACTCCCCTTCTCTGGGTTCGGTTTCTCCATCTGTAAAGTGAAGAGGTTGATTAAATCACTTTTAATGTCCTATTTTGTGCCACATTTATGATTCTCTGCCATCTTAATTTCCAAACCCTTCTTTAAAAACAATTGTCTGTCTTAAGTTATGAATCAGTTTGGAAAGAAGTTTAGTCAAATTGATTAATTTTTTTAAATAAAAAAATTATTTTCTTTTCTTCACACCTCTTTCCATCATTGAAAAAAATTCTAGAAACAAACGTGTATAGTCAAACAAAATACATTTCTGCACTGCTCACATTTTAAAAATATGGGTAGTGATGGAGGATTGGTGCACTAACAGCAGGGGGAGGTCCAAAGGGCCTCTTTGAAGGAATTGGCCTTGATTGGAACCTCAAAGCAGCTAGAGGTAGCAAGCATCTGAAGTGAGGAGGGAGGGTATTCCAAGCTCTCGCAAAAACATAGAAATAGGAGATGAATATTTTGTAGGGATAAAATCAAATAGTCCAGTTTGGCCAAACAATGGGGAGTGATGTGTAATCAACCTGGAAGGACAGGTTGAAGCTAGATTTTGAAATGTTTTAAATGCCAAATAGAGGAGTCAATATTTTATTCTAAGGGCAGTGAAGAGCCCCTGAAGCTTCTTAACAGAAAAAAGACTTGCTCTTTTTTCCCCATTAAAAAAATCTGAACTTAACCAATAAATACCCAACAAATAAATTCTGAACAAACATCCAATAAAATGAGAATTTCTACATATGTTATGGAACAGGAATGAAAATACATGAAACTGATTATTATATAAAGCTTGTTTTCTTTTAAGGTATGTGATAAATGTAACAATGTAATTTTCAAAGCTGACCTAAGTTCTGGGATGGCTTTTGGCCTTCCTTCTGTTTTCATTTTTTGGGGGGTATTGGGGAACTAGCTCTACCTTCTTCCTCTCCCTTTTACCCTCCCAATTAAAACATAACCCTTGTAACAAATATGCATAGTCAGTCAAAACAAATTCCCACATTGACCATATCCAAAAAAAGTGTGTCTCATTCTGCATCTTGCACCCATTACCTTTCTGTCAGGAGGTAGGCAGCATACTTTGTCACTGGTGCTTGGGATCACAGTTGGTTGTTGTATCAGTCAGAGTTTTTAAGGCTTTTAAAGTTTGTCTTTACAATGTTATTTTGTTCTCCTGGTTCTGCTCACTTTGCTCTGCATAAGTTCATATAAACCTGTTTCTCTGTAACCACCTTTCATTGTCATTATGACCTAATTACATTCAGTCAATTACATTCAAATACTATGATTTGTTCATTTATTCCCCAACTGATGCATGCCCTCCCCCTACCTGGTTTCCAGTTCTTTGCCACTAAAAAAAAAAAAAGAGCTGCTATAAATATCTTTGTGCATATGAGTTCTTTTTCTCTTTCTTTAATTTATTTGGGGGCATATGCTTAGTAATGATATTACTGGGTTGAAGGGTGTACACAGTTTTAGTAACTTTTGGAGCATACTTCCAAATTGTTTTCCAGAATGTCTGGACCAATTTATAACTGCACCAATAATGCATTAATGCGCCTTTTTTCCTGCAGTCCCTCCAACATTTTTCCTCTTTCAAGTTTAAAGAGTATGAGGTTAAAATTTGGAGTTGCTTTAATTTTCATTTCTCTGATTATTTGAGGTTTGTATCATTTTTAAAAATATGGTTATTGGTTAATAGCTTGATAGTATTTGTTTTTTACAAGTGAATTCTTTTTTAATTAATTAATTTTTAACTTTCAATATTCATTTCCATAAGATTTTGAGTTCTAAATTTTCTCCCCTTCTCCAAGATGGTGTGGAATCTGATGAAGCCTTTACACATACATTCACATTAGACACACGTTCACATCAGTCATATGGTTAAGAAGAATTAGAAACAATGGGAGGAACTACAATAAAGAAGAAATAAAACAAAAGAAAAAGAGAGAGCAAATAGTATGCTTCAATCTGAATTCAGACTCCATAGCTCTTTTTCTGGGTGTGAATAGCATGTTCCAACATGAGTCTTTTGGAACTGTCTGTAATAGTAATGGCATTTAAAGATCCCCCTGTATTGGCTTGGTTTTTTTGTTTGATTGTGTTAAAACCCAGAGCTTGTGAATCCCACTTGTGGGATGGAATTGTTGATGTGAAAAGAGAGGGCTGAACTGGGAGGAGCTGGTGATGTAGATTTAGAGAGACACAAGAAAAGAGATAGGCAGAAGAACTTTTTGGAAGCAGCACCTTGGAGGCAGAGAGAGACTGAGAGGATTGCTGAGGGCCACTTTGAATTGCCCAGGACTTTTGAGAGCTGCCACCCAGAGCTGCCAAGGACTGAGGAGATGGTACTTTGTCTGTCTGTTTTGATGTTGTTTTGCCAGATTTGTCCACTGGTGAAGGACAGTGCTGTTGTTGCAGAAGTCTGTGAACCTTGCTGTTGGTTCAGAAGCCCTGAAGAAGGATTTTCTTGTTGTATGTTTACAGAAATCCTGGAAGAGGGTTTTACTAATGTTTTCAGGGGTCCTAAGACTGTTTTGCAGACAGGGAATGAATTAATGAAGAGACTGGCAATGTATCTTGTGGCCTTGCTAAGCTTTGTCTCCCCAGGAACAAAGATTGCTGAGAACTTGCCTCTGTCAAGATGAAGAAAAGACCTCCATTTGGGTATTAAGGGCTGTGCTTAAGCTTGTTGAAACTCTGGGGTAGATTCAATTGTGATCCAGGGGTGGGGAACTTTTGACCTTTTTGTGCTCTGTGATTGAACAAATGAATGTACTTTACTTATGATTGGAAACTAATCTCCATTTGAGAACAGGGGCTTTGTGATGGACTAAATGAATGTGCAGCCTAGGGGTGGAATAGTATTTAGAAGAGGGACTTTGTAATTGATTAAATGAATGTAATGTCCTGGGGTGGGGTAGTACTTGATTAAATCACACTTGGGGATAGTACTTGGAGATTATTGAATCACACCTAGTAAATGCTGTATTTTGAATGATGTCATATTTTGATCTTCTCTGTTCTTAATTTTTCACTGAATAAAATGGGAGCACCTATGCTGGTATTTTGAACCTTGGGAAGTTGCCTTTGCTTGGCATTACACTGTCTTAGATCATTGCATTGTTGAGAAGAGCTAAGTCTATTAAAGTTAGTCATTGCACAATGTTGCTGATACTGTGTACAGTGTTCTCCTGGTTCTGCTCATATTACTCAGTGTCAGTTTATGTAAGTCTTTCCAGGTTTTTCTGAAGTGTACCCGCTCATCATTTCTTATAGCACAATAGTATTCTATTACATTCATATACCACAACTTGTTCAACCATTTGATAGTATTTCTTGCTTTCAAAAATTGCCAGTTCATATATTTTTTCCATGTATCTATTGGGGGATGATTCTTGTTTTAAAAGATTTGAATCAGTTTGAATTTGTCAACTGTTTTGAAAATGGATTGGATAAGTAAATGCTGGATTCATAGAAGCAAATTATAAGACTATTATAGGGGTGACTAAGTGGTGCAGTGAACAGAGCACCAGCCCAGGAGTCAGGAGGACCTGAATTCAAATCTGGCCTTGGACACTTAACACAAAAAACTAGCTGTGTGACCTTGGGCAAGTCACTTAACCCAAATTGCCCTACCTTCCCCCTCCAAAAAGCAAAAAAATAAAAGAAACTATTAAAATAGTTTAGGCAAGAGGTGTAATCTGGATTAGAGTTGTTGTGGCATAATTATAGAGAAAGATAGATTGGAAAGATATTGAGGAGTAAAAATTTATAAGACTTAGAACTTGCTTGACTTTGAACAAAAATATTTACAGCACCTCTTTTGTGGTGATGTAGCAGCAAGCACCCCAAGAGTCCTTAGGGTTTGCTGCCAATACAGGTTCTTGGATCTGCTTTGATAAAGGAAAGCAACTCAAAATGGGTTAACAAGCTTACTTTAATCAGTCAAACATGTATCGTTTACCTAGTTCAGGGGAAAGAGGTCAGCACCCCGAACTTCAGAATATACAGACAGAATTATCAAGACAAAAACAGATTAAGTAGACAGATTTCCAAACTGTCCAACCATTACATCCATACCAAACAATATCTGGGTTTCAAAGCCGGGGGGCTCTGGACAACGGCTTCCCAGAATCCAGATGAAATCACAGAACACTTCTCAAAGTGAGCCCCAAAACAAAGCTACACATCAGGGCTTATATAGCCTTCTCCTGGCTCAGAGAATGTAACAACCTTATTGACTCACTGGCCAATCAAGAAGTAGCTACTGAAAAACAAGCCTCCCACCCCAGGCTCCAGGTGCACTTTAGCCTAGGGGCAGGGAAGATCTTTAAAATTTACATTCCCACTACAGGTGACTAAGAATTGGTAATTGAGGGGATGCCCATCAATTGGGGAATGACTGAACAAGTCATATTATATGATTATGATGGAATACTATTGTACTAAAAGAAATGATGAGCAGAAAGATTTCAGAAAAACCTGGGAAGACTTACGTGAACTGATGCAAAGTGAAGTGAGCAGAACCAAAGTGAATGAGAACATTGTATACAGCAACAGCAAAATTGTATGACAAAAAACTATGATGACTAAACTATTCTCAGCAATACAATGATCCAAGATGATCCCAAAGGACTCATGATGAAAAAAATGCTATCTTCCTCCAGAGAAAGAACCCATGTTCACAGATTGAAGAATACTAATTTTGTCTTCCTTCTTTCCTTCCTTCCTTCCTTCCTTCCTTCCTTCCTTCCTTCATTCCTTCCTTCCTTCCTTCCTTCTTCCATTCCTTCCTTTTTTTCTATTCAAGTCTTCTTGCACAAAATGACTAATATGGAAATGTTTACATGATTGCACATATATAATCTATATCAGACTGCTTGCCATCTCAGAGAAGGAGGAAGAGGAGGAGGAGGAGGGAGGGATAGAATTTGGAACTCAAAACTTTTTTAAAATCTTAAAAATAGTTTTTACATGTAATTGGGAGGGAAATGAAATATTTTTTTAAAAAAGAAATTGCTTGACTTTGGGAGAAAGGGTGAGGAAGACTGAAGAGTTAAATACATTTTCTAGGTTGAAAACCTGACTGGAAGAGTAGTGGTGTCTTTGGAAAAAAATAAAGGATGTGTGTGTATTGGGGGGGGGGGTATTTAAGGGTTTTCAATGTTTCAGGCAATAGACATTGGAGATACAAAGGGAAAAACAAGATAGTAGCTATCCTCCAGGGATTCAGTTTCCTCATGGGTTGATCTACCTCTACCTACTCATGTCCATGTACCCCTCTTCTCCCATGGTTCTAAAATCTGGTCTATATTTCAAGTCACATTCTGAATATGGAGTTTGAATATAAGAGGTATAAATGTACTAATTAGAGAACTAATGCTACTGACAATCCTTCTGTTACCCTCCTCCCACCCCAAGTCAGAAGAATTTGGGGAGAAGCCCTTTTTATCAGTGAAATTATGTCTCTGTGTCTGAACATATAAAGGATGGAGGGAAATGACCTGTCCCATTTACTGCCACTGCTCTGCTCTTCATGTTTCATCGTCCTGTCTAAAGTGGGGGATAGTTGGGAATTAGGAATGGAGAAGGTGTCAGAGAATATTAATTCTGCTTAACAGAAAAAAGAATATATGCAAGTAGTGAGAGACAACAGAATGTTGTAAAAGTTTGGGATTTGGAGACACGAGATCTGGGGTCAAATTCTGACTCTTAGAGTTGGGGGGACCTTAAACCCACTGAATCCAACCTTAAGAAGACTCTCCTCTGCACCATAGCTATTCCAGAGTATTCCAGTCTCTTCTTGAATATCTCTAGCAAGAGACAGCCCACTTCTTGCCAAGCATCCCATTGCACTCTGGGACAGCATCCACTGTTAGAAAGTTTTCCTTACATCAATCCAAAATTTGTCTTTTTGCAACTTCTATCCTTCATAGGATCTAGAGCTAAAAGGGACCTTAGAGATCATCTAATCCCAACTACTCATTTTACTGATGAAGAAATTGAATCTTAAAGAGGTTGACCTAAGGTAATAAGTAGCAGAGCTGGGATTTGAACCTAGTTTCTTTAACTTTATACAATACTAGTCACTTTCACTTCCAGTTTCCTTATCCATAAAATGAGGGGTCTAGACTAGGTGACCTCAATGCATTCTTCCAACTTGGCCAAAAACAAACTTTCTTACACTGACTGACTTGGAAGAAGTCTCTTGGGAGGAGAGGGTCATCTCTGTTACCCTCCCATCTAGGAAGGCATGTTTCTAATGCTCCTGGGACTCAAAGGCAAACATTAAAGTAAATGTTAAAAAATATGTTGTCCTCAAAATAATAAAAAATGAATGTTGCAAAATTACAAGGAACAAATATGGCACCAAAGAAGAGATATGAGAAAACATACCATCTCACTACTTTCAGAGGTAGGAGATCCATGGGTGTGGTGTATTGAATATGTTTTCAATAGGTGGATTTTTTTTTTGATATATTGATTGGTTTTGATGATTTTTTTGTTCCCTTATTATTTTTCCCCTTAAAAATATTTGTTATATAGGATGACTCTCTTGGGGAGGGGCTGTGAGCTCCTTGAAAATAGGAACTATTTTTGTCTTTGTGTCCCAAGTACACAATACTTAACACATAGTAGTTGCTTCATAAATGCCATTTCACTTGTTAACTAGTCAGGGCATGTCATCATGGAGGAGAGATGCCTAGGAGGAAGAAATAAAAGAAGCCATGTGAGACAGAAAGAGATCTCAAATCATGAAGTTAAGCAGGAACCAAACTGTGTATGGATAGCCAGTACCATGTAGAAACTCAGCTGAGCTGGGGCTGAGGAGCAGAGTGATGATTGAGGGCTCTGAGTAGTTGGGGGCTCAAGGCTGTTAGCACCTTACTTTGCTTTCCCTCATCTTCAGGTATGTTTCAGGGGGGAGTGGATAAGACTGAAGCTTCCTTTCTGGGTAATGGTGGGAAAAAAGGAGAGTGGGAATGCACTCGTTTGGGCCATGGTTGCTGAAAATGTTTCTGTTTTAAAAACTTTCTTTAAAAAACAATTCCAACTAAATGTACTTGCCGACTAAGCTGTTTGCTTGGGTTTCTGTTAGCATGCTAATCGCTGAGTATTTAACTGTGAGCTAATTTTAGCTGTTTCCAGTTTCACACTGGTCTTAAGATGTGTTGGAGGATACTCACTGGAAAAAACTGCCCACTGTGATCCCAATGTCTACAAGGCGGCTAATGCTGGCTTGCCTGGGGCAACGTTCTTGTCATCATCATTTACTTTCCTGTTCTTATTATGATACAGGTCAGTCTTTACTTCAGCCCACAAAAAATGCCAAAGACAAAAAGGATGCCCAGAAGCTCAGAACCTGAGACAGAAACACACATAAGCTATAGGGAACATCACTGATAAACTGCCTTAGTGCATCACGCCAAAGCCCCAGGTTTCTCCCAAAGGAATCACCCCCAATGTACAACCCTTCAGACAGGTCAATCACCATAAAGGGGTGATTATGATTGAAAGCATATACTTGAGTAGGCCTCTTTGTCAAAAGCTAAGGAAGGATGAGGAAAGCAATTTATTCAATAGCAATAACACTGTAAAGGCAAATAGCTTTGAAAGACTGAAGAACCCTTTCCATTGCAATGATCAACAGATATTCCAGATCACTGATGATAAAACCTGATGCCCACTACCTGGCAGGTATTGGACTCAAGGTGCTGTTGGAAAAGCCTTCCTGAAGTTTTAGGCTTTGTGCTGTTTGGTCACGTCAGACTCTTCAGAACCCCATAGACTGACCATACTGTCCACGGGGTTTTCTTGGCAAAGATATTGGAGTGATTTGCCATTTCTTTCTCCTCTAGATTAAGGCAAACAGAAGTTAAGTGACTTGCCCAGGGTAATGTAGCTAGTAAGTGTCTGAGGTCAGATTTGAACTCAGGTCTTCCTGACTTCTGGCCCAGTGTTCTATGCACTGACCTACCTAGCTACCTCAAAGTTTTAGGCCACTAAAACTTAAAACTACTCTAAGACTTTTGGTATGCCCTGTATTTTTGGACATGTCAATGAGGGAATTCGGAAGCAGCTAGGTGGCACAGTGAATAGAGCACTGGCCCTGGAGTCAGAAGGACCTGAGTTCAAATCTGGTCTCAGACACTTAATACTTACTAGCTGTGTGACCTTGGACAAATCACTTAACCCCAATTGCTCTGCTTCCCCCCCCCTCCAAAAAGACAATAAATAAATAATAAAGCTATGGGGGCAATTGGGTGGTAAAGGGAATAGAGCACTAGTCCTAGACTCAGGAGGACCTGAGTTCAAATTTGGCCTAAGACACTTAACGAGTACTAGCTGTATGACCTTGGACAAGTCACTTAACCCCAACTGTCCTGCTTTCCTCCCTCACAAAACCAAACAAAAACAGAAAGTCAATGAGGGAATTCCTTTTGCATGACTATACATATTTGTTATAAGGATTTCTTTTTTTTTTTTTTCCTGTGTGGGGCGAGGGAGTGTAATGGGAATGTAAATTTTAAAGATCTTCCCTGCCCCTAGGCTAAAGTGCACCTGGAGCCTGGGGTGGGAGGCTTGTTTTTCAGTAGATACTTCTTGATTGGCCAGTGGGTCCATAAGGTTGTTACATTCTCTGAGCCAGGAGAAGGCTATATAAGCCCTGATGTGAGGCTTTGTTTTGGGGCTCACTTTGAGAAGTGTTCTGTGATTTCTTCTGGATTCTGGGAAGCCGTTGTTGAGAGCCCCCCCTCGGCTTTGAAAAACCCAGATGTTGATTTGGTATGGATGTAATGGTTGGACATTTTGGAAACTGTCTATTTGATCTGTTTCTCTGTCTTGATAATTCTGTGTGTGTATTCTGAAGTTCGGGGTGCTGACCTTTTCCCCCTGAACTAGGTGAATGATATATATCTGACTGATTAAAGTAAGCTTGTTAACCCATTTTGAGTTGCTTTACTTTATCAAAGCAGATCCAAGAACCTGTGTGAGCAGCCACTCTGGGGACACTGGGGTGCTTGCTGCTACAGGGAGAGAAAATAGATTTTTTAATTGAAAAAATTAAAATTTTAGAAATAAGGTAGGGAAGGTATGTGCTTTTTTAAACTACCTTGTGATTGTGCCTTGAGAGCAACCCCCCAGCCTGTGGTCAGGTCAGCTATGGAGGACAGGGTTCTGGAGATTTCCTTCCTCTTACTTGGCAATTGGTTCATGCCGGGTTGAGCGGAGGTGCTAAGCAACTGTCTGCTCTCAGTGGTTACCAGAGGGTCAAGGACCCTTTATGTATCCCTCAGTTCTCTGCTTCTTGTATTCAGGGGCTGGTTCTCAGCAAAGATAGTCCTATTATCTCTTCTCTTTTCTTATTGTGTGACCCTCAGCAAGTTACTTAACCTCTGTTTGCCTTAGTTTCCTCAACTGTAAAATGGGGATGATAACATCATTTACCTCCCAGGGTTATTGTAAGGATAAAATGAGATAAAATTTGTAAAGCAGTTAGCATAGTGCTTCTCACACAGAAGCCACTTCAGTACTTATTTCCTTCCTCCCTTCTTTCTCTTTAGGACCCCCTTGTCCTGGTTTGGGCTACCATCATGTCCTGTGGCCCATCCATATTCCCACCTATCTCTGAAGCAGGACTGGAAAGGCACAGTCAGAGGAACCTTTTACTTTATGAGTTAGTACCAATTTTTATCTGAGTTTTGTTGCCATTTGAAGTTGTCTTTTTTTTTTTTTAATGTAAATGTAGTAATTGTGTAGGACAGGCAGGTATGGTAGTAAATAGGCAGCCAGAGTCAGGAACATCAGGGTTCAAGTTCTGCCTCTGATACCTATTGGTTGTGTGACCCTGGGAAAGTCACTTGGCCTTATTGCCAAAGGCAAGTCTCTACAACTCTCTAAGAACAGTGACTGATCTGAATAGGTAGAGGGAGTCTTCTCAACAGGAGTTCCCTGTGACAGGGAAATTATGGGTTTGGACCAAAAAAAAGAAAATGAATAGTATGTGTTCTTTTAGTTTGCCTTATTCAATCTGCTTCATATGTCTTCCCATGGTTCTTAGAATTTTTCTCATTTATCATTTCTTATGACATAGTAATATTCCATTGTATTAATATGACACTGTTTAGCATTTCCCCAATCATTGGACACAGTTTCTTTTCCATTTTTTATTTTTTTCTCTTACAAATAGCAATGTCGTGAATATTTTCAAACAGATTGTTTATTTGTTTGTTTTAAGAATAAACCCAATAGTGAGATTACTGGGTCAGAAGGGAAGAACAGTTTTGTAACTCTTCTTGTATTATTCCAAATTGTTTCCTGAAGTGATTGTACCAATTCCCAGCTCCACTAGCAGTGAATTAGTATACTCGTTTTTCCCACAGTCTGGCAAATATTGTAATTTTCCATTTTTTCCAGCTTGATGGGTAGGAGGTGTTACCTTCGAGTTTTAATTTGTAGTCAATATTTCATTCTACATATATGGAATGAAATCCTCTTGAATTCACCATGCAATACCATTCAAATATCATGCAAATGAGCACATGTCCCTGGATTAACTAGAAAAACAATAACAATTTGCTTTGCTAGAGCAGAGGCAATCTGACACAAAGTAGTTTCCCTGTTCTTGCCTTCTAGTTTTTAGCAACGTGCTCTGAACTCAAATTAGGAACTTCATCGAGTGGTTTTCAGTTCCCCAAGCTGCCATATTTTCCCTTGTGAAACAAGCAGAAGGCTATAAATTAAGCTCTTTTTTAGCAGCTGGGGAGGTCTTAACATTACCAGCCCCTTGAACAAATCTCCTAGAGCTAGGTAAAAAAAAAAAAAGATATTTCTGTATCTTCGGCGGCCTTACTTCCTCTTAGTGATTCTTAACACTGGGTCATAACAAAGAAAAGTCTGAAGGTTTGGGATGCCCAAGATCTTCAGGCAATCTTATCGACTGTGTGGTACTTTATAAAGTCATTGCAGGTGATATAGAAAGAAAGTAAACTACAAGTCTCTGACCTCCAGCAGCTTAAAATTGAATCCAAGCGACTAGATTAATTTAAGGCAAAGGCTATCTCCTTTCACACAATGTTATAACAGTTTCTAATCAGGAGCTAAATTATGGCATGCTCTACAAGGGCAGAGAAGGGGAAGATCAATGTGGAGTAAAATAGGAAGACTGGTCTTCATGGAGGAGGAGGAAGGGCTTGAAGCTAGCCTGGAGAGAAAGGCAGCATTTTTAATTGGTTGGGGGCCGGGATGGGGTGGTGTGGGGAGAAGACATGGAAGGCACGGGGAATAACACAAGTGAAGACACACGAGGTGGGAAATGAACATATTTGTGGGACAGTGATCAGTCTAGATGATCTTTTGAGGGGATTAGTGGAAAATAAAATTGGAGAGGTAGGATGGGGCCAGATTGTGGAGTGCCTTCATATCTAAGCAGAGGAATTAGCCCTTATGTGATAGGAAATAGGAACCTAGGAAAGGTTTTGTAATATCGGAATAGAATGATGAAAGCAACATTCGTGGAAGATGAGCATTATGTAAGAGAGACTGGAGATGCTGGGGTCACAGAAGAAGCTAGCTAGGAGCTTGTTGCTGTTGTTCAGGTATGAGGCAATAAACTGAGATTCTGACTGTGGGTATAGAAAAGGAGAGACAAATAGGAGAGACATTTGAAGAATGAATCAATCAGATTTGTTGACTGACTGTTGTTTATCCTTCATCCTTGAAGAGAACCATGACATCAGGAAGGTGACTTACAAATGACTTGGATTTAAGTGAGGGAGGGCTGTGCAGAGTCACCAGCCTCACTTTCTCCTCCAGAGTCATCTGGGTCCAGTGGCCAGATATAGATCAGGAAGACCGGAAATGGCCCTCTATGGACTGACTAAATAGACAATGAAGGAAAGGGATGAGTCAAAGTTGATTCTAAGGTTTCCTGAAAGCAAAAAGAGGCTAAAAGACCACAGATGGGCAAACATAAAATGATAGCATCTTTTATAAAAATTCACCTCGAAATTAATTATGTAAATCTCAATTATGTAATTCTGCACTGCTTATTATAACTAAGATGTCCACTTAAGTACACCAAATGACATTTTTCTTTTCTTCAACATGCAGCAGCATCTTCATTGTCCTCATATATATATTTATTTATCTCAGAGTTTTAGTATCTACATGGGCTAATCACGTAGTTTTCCCTACTTGGTTTCATGGCCACAGATGCATCTCCTAAACCCCCTCAGATGGTCATTTAGGCAAATGCATGCCACTTGTCCTAGGGGAGACTGTCATAGGCTCATTAGTTTAGAACTGGAAGGAAGGTCAGCTAGTTCAGCCTTTTCATTTACCAGCTGAGGAAACTAAAACCCAGCGAAGTTAAGTGATTGGCCAAGGTCACACCTGATGAGCAATTGTTGCCTGATCAGGCTAAATTCATTCTTACATGTATCATAGGAATTTTTAATTTCCTTTTATTAGTCTTTATTATTTGAAGTTTCTGAAAAAAAAACCCTCAAAGTTGTATGTTCACATCACAAAGGGAACAAATTTTATTAAATGCCTACTATATGCCAGATGTTTTACAAATATTACTTCACTGTATCCCTGTAAGGCAGATGCTATTATTATACCCATCTTACAGCTGAGGAAACTGAGGTTAACTGACTTGCTCAGGGTCACACAACAAATGCTCGAGGCAATATTTGAACTCAAGTCTTCCTAATGCCAGGCCCAGGATTGTCACAATGCGCCACTAGATGCCATTCATCAAGTAGGCCTGCCTTTTGTGTCCTCCTGCAGGAAAGCTAACATTTTTTCTCTCCCCAGTCCTTTCCCTACCTCCATTTATTGATTCCTGAAATGATTTTTTTTCAGCAATTGTTTCTGGTCAAGAAGTACTTGACCATAAGTAATGGTTTTCTCAGAGTTAGTAAAAGAAAAGGGAGAAATTCCTGGCAGGGATTCAGGAGAAGTAGATTCTATTCCTGGGAATTCCATTGTTTTCTATATGCCCCTTTAACCTTCTTCTACCCTGTTTCAACATGTGCAATTCTGCTGTCCACTTCCTTCCCATCAGGAAGGTGAGCAGGAATTAAGACATGACTTCAAGGTTTCACTGGTATCTTCTTTAATTAGGACTGGGGGCTGGGGCCAGGCCACCTGACTTGAGTGAGTGAGTCCTTAAAAACCCTAGTTACCTCATTTTCAGGCTGATATGCTCCAGTCAGCCACAAGGTGGGAGCATCCTACAGAGATTATCAGTAAACCTTGACCTGCTCTTTGTTTCCACTTTCTTGGCATGTCCTCAGTCCCCAAAGGCCCCAGCTGAGCCACTGAAAGTAGCTTGGAGGTAGTTGTGTGCAGAAGTACTTCCCTCACATTACCAGCCCCTTGAACAAACTTGTGGTTTCCAGAACAGGGGACCCTGCAGTCGGCTGACACATTGTCAGTAAGGATTGACAATGACAAGGAACAGGTACATTTGACTTTGGAATTTAAAAATTTTTTTAAAATCACATTTCTAAAAGAGACAGAATTAATCAATGTGAATTTATCAAGCACCTATTATGTGCCACATATAACTAGGCAACCAGAAGTCATTGGTGAAAAAGAAATAATGCCTGTCTTCAGGGAGCTTACATTCTATCTGGGCAAATAACATAGAGACATGGAAATATATACAAAGTAAATACAAGCAAATGGGGGAGAGGGGCTTGCAGGTGGGGAGAAGGGGAAAGGTTGCCTTTTGGTGGTTGGTGCCTTGAACAAAACTTGAGATTTTAAGAGGCAAAAAGAAAAGAGGAAGTAAGTTCCAGGCATGGAGGATAGCTTTTATGAAGGTATGGAGATGGGAGAGGAAATATTGTTTGTGAGGAGTAGCATGAACAGATGAAAGTTACAGACTCTTAAATTTAAAAAATTTATAATGATAAAAGTACAATATTTCCTTTTTTGCTGTTTTTTTTTTTTTTGGAGGGGGGAAGGCAAGGCAATTGGGATTAAGTAACTTGCCCAAGGTCACACACCTACTTAAGAGTCTAAGGTTGGATTTGAACTCAAGTCCTTCTGAAAACTACAATATTTCATTTTGGCTACTCCCTTTTTTTCTGAACTTGTCCTTTGCCTGTCCCAAAGTCCCATGATGTCACTTTTTTTTTCATTTTCATGCTAATATATGTTCACCTTAATTTTCTTATCTTCTCTTGTTATGGTGTTTGCAGTACCTGATTAATAAAACTGAGGGTCTTGTGAGAGAGAGAGAGAGAGAGGGAGAGGGAGAGAGAGAGAGAGAGAGAGAGAGAGAGAGAGAGAGAGAG
>NW_027186473.1:11650843-11678199 GCF_028583685.1 Petaurus breviceps papuanus
GAGAGAGAGAGAGAGAGAGAGAGAGAGAGAGAGAGAGAGAGAGACACTGAAAGAGAGACAGACAGGTAGACAGGCAGGCAGATAGGCAAGTGGTCAAACAGATAAAAGATAGATAATTCAGTCCCAGTGTGTCTCTAGCTCCAAATGGAGTCTCAAGATAGCCAGGACCCAACTCCTTAGAAGGAAATTGGAGCAGAAGAGAAGGAGGCAGAAGGGAACGGACAGCTGGGTACTAAGGAGAGTAGGAAGTAGTATTCTGTATTATGGATAGAGGGCACTTAGTTCAAGATTAGTAAATTGACACTATGCTCAGAAAGGTTCCATCCTTCAATTGGTCAGGGCTCAAAATTTAGTCAACAAAGTTCATTCAGGTCCTTGAAAATGTCACTATCCTAGAGGATAGTTGACCCGTGGCATCCATAGTCTGGTCACTTAGCTGATTATTGGAATTAACCTTTGAACCTTAGCCTGGTTTTCAACGTCATGCACCACATGTGTGAGTATGCTCTGGCACCTGTTGTGCTAGAGAGGACACCATGAGGAAGATATTGAATAAGAAAAGAAAGGAGCAAAGCTGTACATCCCAGAGATTTCATCTTTGGAAGAAAATACTTCCCTGATCCCAGCAAAGAGATGGCCATGTGGCAGGGAAAGGAGCCACTGAAAACACGCAGTTCTGTGCAGATATATATCCCTCACATATTAGGGAAACTGGTCAGAGAGCCTAAGGGGCTGCCCTGAGTTCCATTCATTACACCAGATGATCAATAACCCCCAAGTTCCTGTTCTGATGTTCAGCATAGAGACTGTAGATGCCCAATTCAATCTGATGCCAGTGGCATAACTCAACAAGCAGAGGGACTTTCTGTCAATGCATGGCAGAAGGAATACAGAATTCCAGCTCAACCTTCCCCGACCCTCCCTCAACCCTATGATAATGACCATGTCTTCTATCTCTTCTCCAATGCAGGGCTGAGCACACATAGTAAGTGCTCAGCTAATGTTGATGGAAAATTTGGTAGTTTCAATATATGTAGTCTGGAGGTGGGCAGGGTGGGAGAAATAGAGCTCCTGGCATTTTTGTTCAGTTATTTCAATCAGATCTGACTTGTTCAGGGTCCCAGAGCTAGTAAGTGTCTGAGACCAGTTTTGAACTCAGGTCTTCCTGACTCCAGGTTTGGTGCTCTGCCATCTAGCTGCCCTGCTCTGGGAATCAGGTTCTGCTAATTTGGGTAGAAGGTTGCACTGGGGGGGTGGGCAGGGGAGGGGATGTGCAGTTCCTGAATTGTCAGAGGAGGTAGAATTTCCTGATTATTCCTCTGCCGGTAACTCTTCTAGAGAAAGTAATTGCCAAGCCCTACTGTAACTCAAAGGTCTGTTGGAACCTCAGTACAGTTCCAGCTCAAGATCTGTTATCCTATATCTGTATGGGCAACAGCCATTGCTAAAGTCTGGGAATTAAAGTATTATTCTTCTTCCTCTTCCTCTCTCTGTCTCTGTCTCTCTGTCTGTCTGTCTGTCTGTCTGTCTCTGTCTCTAGAGTAAAAAAGATTCATCTTCCTGAGTTCAAATGTGACCTCAGACACTTACTATCTATATAACCCTGGCCGTCACCCTATTTGCCTCAGTTTCCTCATCTGTCAAATGAGGTAGAGAAGGAAATGGCAAACCACTCCAGTATCTTTGCTGGGAAAACCCCAAATGGGATCACGAAGAGTCAGCCACAACTGAAATATTTCAATAATATCTATCTTTTATCTGTCTTGCCTACTTCCCTGATTGCTCGCCTACTGTCTATCTGTCTCTCTGCCTGTCTGTCTATTTCTCTGCCTATCTGGAGAAGTCAAGAGTAGCCTCCTCCATCCTTTCCCTCCAAAGAAAAGAACAGAAGTCCTATTCAGTGTTTTCATGCATGAAAGAACCTGGTTTTTCCTCACTCCCCTCCCCCTCCCCCAGCCTGAGGATCAGGGGATTGATTGTGTGAATGAAAGGTCTGTGGACATCTGTTTGATGCTGTGCAAGAGAAACACTTGAGGTGCAGCCCCCACTACCAGTTCTGTCCTTCTGTCCTTGCTGAGGAAACTATCCAGGATCTGAAAGTAGCCTTTTTAAAGAGAGAGAAGGCTATATATATATATATATGGGGAGGTGGGACTAGGAAGGAGGGAGAGAGGAAATGAAAAGTAGAGAAAGAAGTGAGGGACTTGGAATTCTACTTTTGTAGGGATTAAAAACAATGATCAGAATTTTGTGTAACATGATTCAATCCAAATTCCTTCAAAAGTTGATAAATTATATTGATTTAAATGATTTTTCACTTCAAACAACTGGTTCTTTTTCCATAGAGGGAAGCAACAGGCAAGTCCTTTGACATCCTCTTCTTTGGGAAATATGTGATTTTGAACAAGGCAGGGCAGCTAGATTGTTCAGTGGTTAGAGCACTGGGCCTGGAGTCAGGAAGACCTGAGTTCAAATCTAGCTTCAGACACTTACTAGCTGTGTGACCCTGGGCAAGTCTCTTAACCTCTGTTTACCTTAATCTACTGGAGAAGGGAATGGCAAACTACTCCACTATCTTTGCTAAGGATATACCATGGACAGTATGGTCCATGGGATCATGAAGAGTCAGACAGGACTGATCAACTGAATAACAAGGCTTTTGTAAGAACAGGTAGACCTTTGTAACTGAGACTGTTTGAAGGAGAAGGTAGGTGGTCCAGATTTATTTCTCACTTAAATCTGACCTCAAGATAGAAAGAGAAAATGAAAAAAACCCTGACAATTGAGTATCAAGGGGCATTTGAACCTTGGCAAAGTTACTTCATGATCTATCTTTGTTCCAAAAAAACATTAACAAAAGGGCCTGCTATGTTCAGAGAAGTCACTATGCTCAACCTTTTAAAGACAAGGCAATAATCAACTGAATTCTTGATAATTCTTATGCTGGACTGTCTTAAAATCCTGAGTGCTTCCTGCAAATCCATTAGGTTAAAAAAAGGAAAATCCAATCAGTAATACAGATATTTCCAAATAATTCCAACAAAGTAGTACTGGCAATATTTGTCTGGTCACAAAGGCTCATGTGATACTAAGAACCATAGTTCAGATTCTGTGTGTCTGAAAACTCTTATGACCTTTGTCCACTCTTATTGATATATGGTATATATATATAGCAAGAGACCAGGACCAAACTGGTATTCCTACAAAGAAAAGTCTCTTAGAACAGTGGAGAAGTTCCATGTGAGAGACAGCTGGCCTCCGCAATTCCCCCAATCACTCAAAGGAATGAATTACTAACATTCAGCCACAGGGAGTCTGGCTACATTACAGAATAGAGGAAACTTTCATTTCCTATTTCCAATCTCTCATATCCTTCAATTCCAAGGTTTTTAGATGTAGTCCAGTAAAAGAATTAGTAAGAATTTAAAGTTGATGTTCAATTTCTTTTTCCTTGAAGAGTCAAGCACAGCACCCACATTAGGCACTTGTTAAATATTTGTTGAATGAATGCTAATATATTTTTCAATAGTATTTTTTCCAATTACTTGTAAAGATAAAACATTTGTTTTAATTTTATTTTTAATTTATGGAATAAAACAAGCATTTCTATAACATAGTACAATAAAAAAGATGACTATACATAAAGCAGCAAGTCTACTAGGCACAACTTGCTATTCCTTTCAAACATACAACAAAATTATCATATATATTTCTTTTTTTCCTTTTTCCCCTCCCCCTCCCATTAGTATTGATTTAAAAATTTTTTTGAGTTCCAAAATTTTCTCCCTTCTCTCTCCATTCCCTTAAAACAGTAAGTAATTTCATATAGGTTATATGTGTGCAGTCATGTTAAAATATATTTCCATGAGAGAAGCAGACCAAAAGGAAAAAAAACGAAAAAAATAAAGTGAAATAGTATGCTTCAATCTGCATTCAGACTCCATCCGTTCTTTCTCTGGAGGTGGATAGCATTTTCTGTCATGAGTCCTTTGGAATGTCTCAGATCATTGTATTGCTGAGAAGAGCTAACTCATTCATAGCTGATCACCATATAATGTTGCTGTCACTGTGTGCAATGTTCTGGTTCTGCTCATTTCACTTTGCATCCATCATATAAGTCTTTCAAGGTTTTTCTAAAATCTACCTACTTATCATTTTATTCCATCACATTCATCTTGTAGCAGCAAGCACCCCAGCATCCCCAGGGTGGCTGCCAACACAGGCTCTTAGATCTGCTTTTCTAAAGGGAAGCAACTCAGAATGGGTCATCAATCTTGCTTTAATCAATCAAGCATATCATTTACCTAGTTCAGGGGAAAAGGTCAGCACCCTGAACTTCAGAGTATACAGACAGAAACATTTCAAGCAGACAGGCCTCCAACTCTCCAACCATTACATCCATACCAAATCGCAGTTACCAGAGAGGGAAGCACCAACATGTGGGTTTTTCAAAGCCAGGGGGAGGGGCTCTCAACGGCTGCCCAGAGTCTCATCTGGCCAAATCACACAACACTTTTCAAAGTGAGCCCAAAACAAAGTCTCACATTAGGGATTATATAGTCTTCTCCTGGGTCAGAGAATGCAACAACCCTCTTGACCCACTGCCCAATCACAAAGCACCAAGGTGTGGGCATTCCTAACAAAACAAGCCTCCCACCACAGGCTCCAGGTGCACTTAACCTAGGGGCAGGGAAGAGCTTAAAAATTTACATTCCTATAACACATATACCACATCTTATTTAGCCATTCCCCAATTAACGGGCATCCCTCAATTTTCAATTTTTTGCCACCACAAAAAGAGCTGTCATAAATATTTTTGTACACATGGGTTCTTTCCCCCTTTTTACGATCTCTTTAGGATATAGATCCAATAGTGGTATTGCTGGATCAAAGGGTATGCACAGTCAAAGCCCTTTGGGCATAGTTCCAAATTGCTCTCCAGAATGGTTGGATCAGTTCACAACTCTACCAACAATGTGAATGCTAATATATCAATTGTGTTTATTGCCTCTTTCAGGAAATGTTTTGTTTAGTTGTCATGTATGAGGTGGGATATGAACCCAGAGCTATTTGATTCCAAATCCAGGCCTCTCTCCACTATACCATACTATAAGTTCTTTGTTGAATGGTGACCCTAAAAAGGCATCAGACTCTTCTTCCACATCTGGATAAATGTGCAGTTCTCTAGCAGTGACTTACACTAATCTAAACAAGGTATTCTATTTTAGAACCTAGGTTACTGCCCCTATCTTTACCTAATTCAATTCAACAAGCATTCATTAAACATTTACTATATGTTTGGCCCTGTAGTAGGCCCTGGCATAGAACAGACCAAAAAAAAAGTTCCTGTCCTCAAGAAGTTTATATTCTAGGTGGGGAAAGGGAGAGAAAAACAGCATACATATAGAGAAGTGAATGCAAAGTGAATACAAGATGAAGAAGCAAATGCCTAGTGCAGAAGAATCCTGGGAGTTGTGCTTTGAAAGAAACTAGGGATGCTGTGGGGAAACGGTAAGGGGGAAGAGCATCTGAGATGTGAGGGACAGTCTGTGCAAAGAGGCAGAGGAAGAAGAAAGAATGTCAGGTAGAGGGAACAGTGAGGAGGACAGTCTGGTGAGTGCATAGAATTTAAGAGGCAAAGAAATGGGAAATTAATTGGAAAAGATATGTTGGAACCAGAATAGGAAGGCTTTTAAAGGTCCCAGGACATAAAGGCTGGTTCCAAGAGACCAAATGGAAACATAAAAAGGGAAAAATCTGGGCACTCTTCCAAGTTTTTTTTTTTAACCCTGGATGGACAGGGTAATACATTGGAATGAGTGCCTCACTTAGCCTCAATAGACTTGAGTTTGAATCCAGACTCTAGGAGTAGCTGTGACACTGACTACATATACTATATTATTAAACTATTGAACTCTGAATTTTACTTTCCATTTCTCTAAATTGAGAACTATCTATGTTATATAACATCACCCAGATAATATCGACATAAAAAAAAAAGTTTTGTTGGGGCGGCTAGGTGGCGCAGTCAGGAGAACCTGAGTTCAAATCCGGTCTCAGACACTTGACACAATTACTAGCTGTGTGACTTTCAGCAAGTCACTTAACCCCAATTGTAGCAGTGAGTAGGTAGGTATGGTTCATTAAAAGTACAACCCAGTTGTACAAATATGACCTGGTCCAATCTCCTCCTCCTCTTTAATCCTAGACCTTATGCACAATGCTTGTCCAACATAAATGCACTGGTGGATTAACTTGAAGGGATGTTTTGTCCAGTTGCAGGTCATAATCTGGGCAACATATATTCTTTATCCACTTTGTTTTTTCTGTGTGTATGGGTAGGCCTCTCTCTCTCTCACCCCCCCCCCCCTCTCTTTGCTTTTTTGAGGGGGGAAGGCAGAGCAGTTGGGGTTAAGTGACTTGCCCAAAGTCACACAGCTGGTAAGTGTGTCAAGTGTCTGAGGTCGGATTTGAACTCAGATCCTTCTGACTCTAGGGCTGTTGTTCTATTCACTGTGCCACCAAACCAACCCCCCCCCCCCAGACCTATCTCTTTTAAATGACTCTGGGTCTCACTGAATTTGCCTGTGATATGCTGCTGTCTGATTCAATAAGTAGAAGAGCATCTGGAGAAGATTGCCATCTTTAGTAAATTCCTCTTCCATTTGAATTTTTTACAGACATGTTCTATGACATCAACTCTTTGGTTGAACATGTCTTATTGTTTTATATCTCTTGATGCTGATAGTCAATGGATCACAGAATGAATTATCGACATGCATTCCTCGTCATGGAATCTTATATGACTTTAACATATGGGAGGGAGACACTTTGTTTTAGGAGAAACTTTAATGTGTTATTTTGCTCTACTCAATTTGATTGAGATTAATCTAGGCCATCCAGTCAGCGGAAAGATGAGGAGTGGCATCCTCTTTTGTCTTCCCTTCGCTCCCTGAAAAAATATCTCATCAGGTATGACTTCACTACTTGCCTGTTTGCACTGCCTGGATGACATGGGAGTCTCTAATTTTGTTCCTTCTTGTGAGACAGGATTATCAGCCCTTATCAACTGCTCTGCCTCTACAACCTCCATACACATGAGGCATTGTCATTTGAGCTTGGTTGGTTGTTGTCCTTGGTTCTTGAAGAAGACCAAAATGGCATCACTATGCTAGAATCAGGTAACAGTGTGTCCAATTGTGACTGATCAAACCAATCCGAGCTCAGAACTCTCTCCCACAGGCTGGGCACAAAAAGTCCATGTGAATATTTGGGATGGATTCTCTAAATTTGTGCATCTCACATTTCTTTTGAGCTACTTCAATTCTGCTTTGCTCATAGAGCACAGCACCATATCTTATGTGGGCCATGTGGGTGGTCCTGTCTCAGTGTCTCCCATGTAACACAATTCCAAAATTCTTAAGAGAGACCTTGGAAGTTGTAATGGGAATGCAGGTTTGGAAGATCTTCCCTGCCCCTAGGCTGGAGTGCGCCTGAAGCCTGGGGAGGGAGGCTTGTTTTTCGGTGGATGCTTTTTGATTGGCCAGTGAGTCAGTGGGGTTGTTGCATTCTCTGAGCCGGGAGAGGGCTGTATAGGCCCTGATGTGTGGCTTTGTTTTGGGACTCACTTTGAGAAGTGTTCTGTGGTTTGATCTGAGTTCTGGGAGGCCGTTGTTGGGAGTCCCCCGGCTTTGAAGGGCCCGGATGTGGAAACCCGGATGTTGGCTGGGTGTGGATGTAGTGGTTGGACAGTTTGGAGGGCTGTCAACTTGATCTGTTGATGTCTTGATAATTCTGTCTGTATATTTTGGGGTTTGGGGTGCTGACCTTTTTCCCCTGAACAAGGTAAACGATATATGTCTGACTGATTAAGGTAAGCTTGTTAACCCATTTTGAGTTGCTTTCCTTTGACAGAGCGGATCCAAGAACCTGTGGTGGCTGCGGGCCCTGAGGACGCTTGGGGTGCTTGCTGCTACAGAAGTGTCCCTGTATCTCTTCTTCTGCCCACCATATGAACTCTTTGAGTTCTCCATAAGATAGTCTTTTGGGCAAACTTACATTTTGCATTCGAACAACATGACCAGCTCATTGGAGTTGCACTCTTTTCAGTAGAGTTTGAATGCTTGGCACTTTAGTTCAAGAAAGGACCTCAGTGTCTGGTACCTAATCCTACCAGGTGATCTTCAGAATCTTTCTAAGACAATTCAAATGGAAGTGACTCAGTTTCCTGGCATGGTGCCGGTACACTGTCCAGGTTTCACAGGCATACAACAATGAAGTCGGCACAATGGCTCTGTAGACCTTCCATTTGGTAGTTTAACACTTCTTCTTTCCCATACTTTCCTTTGAAGACTCCCAAACACTAGGCTAACTCTGGCAATGTGTACATCCCTAGAAAGTCTACTGCCAAGGTAAGTGAACTTATCCACAGCATTCAAAACTTCTCCCTTTGCTGTAACTGATGGTTCCACATATGGATGGTGTGGTACTGGCTGATGGAGCATGTCTACTGATGCAACTTAAGAACCCGTTGGCCTTTCCATTAGCCCTGCTGGGGAACCCTTATTACTTTAGGGGCTTTTCCATTGGTGCTATAAGTGAACTTTCTTTTATGTTGTCTCTCCCAATTAGAGGGTAAGCTCCTAGAGACCAGTGACTATCTCATATTTTTTATTTGTGGTGGCAGAATTTAGTTTAGTGCTTGGCATATAGTCAGCACTTAATAAATGCTTTTTCATTCAGCTCAACAAGAAAAGTACATAATATATGGGAGACGATGTGCTAAGTATTGAGGATACAAATATATGGGAAAAAATCAACAAAAAAAAGTCTCTGCTTTCTTTTCTTCTTGAACATAATAGGGGTAACAAGTACTAAAAATGAAATTGGCCTAATCTTAATAGGAAATAACTGGTGTACCGGGTGGCAGCCATTTTGGAATCAGTTGTGTGTGTACAGTTAGATTTGTAATCAACAGACAACTGAGCAGAATCTTTTATTTACTCCATGTCTTAGTTAACTATGTATCTGTCGGGAAATCATCTGCATAAGCTTAACTGTTTCCTTTGCATTTTCTCTTCAAAGATAGCCTTAAAATGTGCATTATTCAGTAAGGGGGATATTACATGTACACATGTAAATATAATATGAGCTAAGAAGTGATGTGGGCAAAGGAAGGATCTGGACAAAATGCTCGAGAAATATTTGAGGACAGAGAGAACACTCTCAAAATAGACTATTCTCATAAAGAGTTTATAGAGATGAGAAAGTAGGCAGATGGTTGGTAATGGCTGATGTCATCTTGGTTGCCTTTTTGGGGAAGAGTGCCACCTGTGATCTTTTCCCATTCTTTAAAGAATCTTCTTTTCTTTACAATATCTTGAAAATCGAACCCTAAAGGGCTCAGTGACTTCCGAGATGTATTTCTTTTGCGTGTTGTATTGAAGGCTTTTTGTTTCTTATGTCACTATCACGTCCCATTAACTTTTCTCCCTACTCCCACCCTCACCTCCATTGAACCTTTGATTTTAATTTTAAAAAATACAGCTAAACAGAACAAACCAACATATTGGCTATATCTGACAACATTTGTCCCATGTCACAGCTATTCCTGTGCACAGGAGAGGTCACCTTCACTCCTCTAAAGTCAAAATTGTATACTGCATTAGTAGACCATTGGCTTTTCTCCAGGGTTTTATGTTTTGGGTGTTTTCTTTGTCTTTTTTTTTAGAGGGGGGAAGGCAGGGTAATTGGGGATAAGTGACTTGCCCAAAGTCACACAGCTAGTAAGTTTAAAGTGTCTGAGGTCAGATTTAAACTAGGTCCTCCTGACTTCAGGGCCAGTGCTCTATTTACTGTCACCTAGCTGCCCCAAGGATGGTTTTATTTACATTTTTGTTGGATTTTTCTCCTAGGTCTCCATACTTTACTTTAATCAAATAATATAGCCTTCTCAAGTTTCTCTGAACTCTTCATATTTGTAGTTTTTTTTTACAGCATAATAATATTACTTTATATTAATGTGCTGTAATTTGTCCAGCCATTCCCCAATTGATGGCCAGCCATTTTGCTTCCAGTTATTTGTTACCTTAAAAAAGTACTCCTATAAATGTTTTGTTACATATGGGCTCTTTCTGTCTTTCTTTGACTTCCTGAGGGCAAATTCCTAGTAATGGGATTGCTAGATAAAGATATAGCTTAATGACTTTTCTAATAAAATTTGTTTTGTTTTCCAGAATGTTTGGAATAATTCATGGCTCCAGGTATCTTCCAATATAGACCTTCCAACATTGACCATTTTTATTTCTTGTCATCTTTGCCAATCTTACTAACCTTAGCGTGTTTTTGACTGGCATTTGGCATGCACTCCCCCATTACACTAATATTAATGACTTTCTTTCATATGCTTGTTGATAGTTTGTATTTCTTCTCTACCCACTCTTCCTAACTTTGTCCATCTAAGTGCTGTTGCTATGTTCTCACATAGATGGATTCATCAAGTGCTGAGTTGGTTGAGCCCAAGTTCATTGGTTCTACTACTGTTGATGATGAGAACAGATCACTAAGAAATATCTGCATATCTGTTCCTTTTCATGTCTTTCTAGTTTTATTTGCTTATGCTTTTGCAGTGGTCTTGTTATGCTGAGCTCTCCACCAGATTTTTCTCTCCTAAATTACTTTTTTTTTTTTGCTGCTGCACGAGGCAATATGATTTATAATCATCCATCATTTTGCTCTGCTTTTAAATGAGCTTTTGCTTTAAACTGGTGTTGCTAATGGCTACCATATTTCTCTTCTTTGATGCAGCTAGGCAGATAGAGTGCTGGGCATGGAGTCAGAAAGACATGAGATCAGATCCAGCTTTATTTATTAATGGTGTGATGCCTACCTCAGTTTCCTCAGCTGTAAAATGGGGATCATAATGGCATCTATCTCCCAGAATTGTTGTGAGGATCAAATGAGATAATTATTTGTAAAAGTGCTAATCACAGTGCAGGGCACTTAATAAATGCTTGTTTCCTTCCTTCCTTCCTTAGGAGGGAGATTCTATTTATTCACAAAGGCAACTTCTGGACTCTTTGTTTCTTCTTGTTGTGGCAACTGTTTATATGATTTAAACTCTCCTAGTAATGGTGGAAGGGCCAACGTGTTTACTTATCTATTTCCAGAACTGACAACTTATTTAAACAAGTCATTTTGGGTCTCTCTTGCAATTGCATCCATTGTCTTCTCATCTTTCTTCTTTCTTCTTATTTGGCTTTGATCTTTACCTTTCCTCTACTATTTGATGAGTTTGACACATGCACAGATGGCCAGTTATGAAGTGACTCTCACATTCATAAAGTCATTTCTGGGTAGAATATGACCAATTTTATTTTGCATGATTTCTTGGGTCTAGCATCTTTTCTCTTCATGAAGAAAATATGCTGTATATGGGTATAATTTTTTTTTGCATAGCGTACAAGCTTTTGGTTTCTCAAATTGTATTTTCCAATATGTTTATTCTTCCCTGTACCCACCCTTGCATTGAAGTCATAATGCATTAAGGATTTTATTGACAAAGTATATTAGTATAGTCCCAATGAGAGACTGTATTTGCTGTCTGAAGAAGAATCTTAAGTATCCAGAGGCTCACCAATAGAAGTCTGGACACTAGTTGATGAAAAATGTTGGCCAAAGGAACCAATGAAACTGACCAAAAAAAAAGTCAAGCAAACAAACCCAAGTAGCCTTCAGTCCTCTGTGGCTCCCAACCACTTCTACAGTGATTATTGTAGAATAGCAGAAGTAGACAGAGTGTTAAGAATCACTGGTATGGATACTCCCTCCAGTGAAGCAGATTGCAAACATCCATACCTTCTCATCTCATGTGATTGCAGTTTATGTCTTTCCATATATCTTCCACGAATGGTAAATCCAATATGTTGAGGTCCTTCTTCTAGAACTCTTGACATTGTGGGGGAAGCTATGGAATATACAAACTGTTATCTCTCACTTTCACTATCTGATCTGTCTGCTGATGTTAACTTAAGTGGTTAATTATCTTAACTTTGAATGGTTGTCTAGTGCCCAAGAATTCCTCACCTTTATATAGAACCTCATGGGAGGCAAAGCACTTTCCACAAACACT
Source organism: Petaurus breviceps papuanus (assembly GCF_028583685.1). Taxonomy (NCBI): domain Eukaryota; kingdom Metazoa; phylum Chordata; class Mammalia; order Diprotodontia; family Petauridae; genus Petaurus; species Petaurus breviceps. The sequence goes on from NW_027186473.1 coordinate 11,662,974, forward strand.
ACTGAAAGAATCAAATCACATTTGTATTGACATTCTTGCTATAAACAAAACCGGAAGACAAAGAGTTTGCTGCTACATGAAAAGATGATACACAGGTTCTCTCATAGAGGCAAATACAGGAGTTTGATAATATTTATTTCATGTCATACCCCAAGGCAAAAAGAAACCTCATTTCATGGAACACTTGGCCATCTTTCCTTGAAGGGCTCATGATGAGTAACAATGAATAACCAAGAAGGTAAGTGCAGTCTCAATGCCAACATCTATCATAGAGGATGAAGAGGAAGAAATTTCATAAATAACTTCAACAAAGCCTAGAAACTAAGTAAATATGTTATGTATCAACCTTGATTGTTATACCAGGCTGCTGCTTTAAGTCAACCTATGTGAAAATCCAAATTGGCAATACACATTGATGCCTTGATATTTGATGATGCTATTACTTCAGTGATATGGGCATTGCCCCATCAGTGGTGTGGGTAGATTGTAATTCATCTATGCCTTCTCATCCCAGAAGATTCCCATACATACCTCCCATAAGTCTTTGTGGAGGTTACACCCCATGGGTTGGGAGTTGAAATGGTAATCAGAATTTGAAGATCTTCCCTGCTCCTTAATAGGCCAAATGTAATCACATGGAGCCCACAGAGGGAGGAGCTTGCTGAAGGGTGGAACAGGAAGGAGCAGGAGAGCCAGAACTGTTGGGAGCAAGCATTGTGGAGGCTGAGTAGTTAGTGTGAATGAGACAGGGGCATTTTTACTTAATAGAGCCTGTTTTGTTTTGAAGGCCTGCTAGAGAGAAGGCTTGGGGATGTTGGTGCTCACTGCATTGGTTATGTGTACCAACTTCTTGATTGCTATGATGGATTTGACTTTCTGGTTTGGGGATTTGGTTTTCTGGTGTTTGAATAAATGTTTTGATTTTGTCTTACATGTGGAGAGTCTGTTATATTTTGTGATTCACAGCTAAACCAGAATATTTATAATTGCTGTGGGTGCTGTGAATATCACATTGGTGTTATAGGGGCCTTCTTCTAGATCTATTGGTATTATGGGGAAGCCAATGGGGTATTATTATTCCTCCACTAGGGCTCATGACAAGCCTAACTCCTTTTCTGATCATAGATTTCTTTGTTAATATCTCTTATGTCACTTGACATGCTTCGCTCTTTGTTGTTAAGATGTTGTCACCTACTTATATTCACCATGCACGTCTCCATTGTCCTTGGGGTACTAGTAACTTTCTATTTTCTGAGATTGTGGTATTAAATGTTTGGCAGCCAGGTAGCCTGATGGATAGAGACAGCTCAATCTGGAGACATGAAGACTTGAGTTCACATCTGCCCTCAGATCATTACTAGCTATATGACCCTGGACAAATCACTTAAACTTTGTCTACCTCAGTTTCTTCATTTGTGAAATGGAGATTTCTCAAATGGGCTGTTGTGAGGAGGAAATGAGATCATAATTATAAAATACTTTGCAAACCTTCAAGTACTATATAAATGCTAGCTAGTATTTGTAGCTAAGAAATTAATGGGGAGGAGGCTACATGCTTTATAAAAAGATACTCTGTTTTATGAAAAGATTCATGATAAGGTTCCCTCCAATTTAAAATATGATCATATTGTTTAAGAAATAGATTTGCGTGTAACTTTGGGGCAAAATACGCCTTTTGTATAAAGCATGACCCTACTGGAATATCCATAAGGAACAGAAAACATCTGGGGATCTGGCCAACGCTACAAGCTATTTTATAGAACTATTCTAAAAATTTTATAAATATATATTTTATAGCAATATATTATTTTATAAATATATTTTTATATATTTTATAGAATTGGGGCAGCTCTCTGGTGCAGTGAATAGAGTACTGACCCTAGAGTCAGGAGGACCTGAGTTCAAATCTGGCCTCAGACACTTGACACACTTACTAGTCGTATGACATTGGGCAAGTCAACCCCAATTGCTTTGCCTTCTCCCCTCAAAAAACAAACAAAAAAGAATTTATAGAATTATTTTATATATTTTATAAATATATGTTTTATAGAATTTATATACTTTACAGAATTATCTTATATATTTTATAATTATATATTTTCATATATTTTATAGAAATTGTATAGATTTCCTTGGGGAAGATGCTTGGAATGACATGAGTTTATCTTCTCTTTTAGCATCTTGTAGGAATCCATTTTCATATATGCTGCTAAATTAACCCTAGAAGAGATAAATGTCTATTATTCACCTTTGCCAAAAAAAAAAAAAAAAAGCTAAAGAAATTGCAAGATCATACTTCTTGTCTTACCAGAAGAGATTGAAATCCCTCTGTGGAAAAAAAGAGTTTTTCCTTTTTTGGGGGGGAGGGGTTGTGCAGATAGAGGGACAATTTGGGGCACTGGAAAGTGCAGTGAGACTAGATTATCCCTAAGGTTCTTCCTAGCTCCAAACTTAAGTGACATGTTAATTAAGAAAAAGTGACATGAACATCTAACCTAGGGAGTTTATTGGAAAACTCAATTCTCTCTCTCTTTTTAAAAATAAGTTGTTCTTGATGTCTTTTATTTTTTATATCACCATAGTTTTCTCCAGTTTCCCATACCCTCCCCCTTCCAGAAAGCAATACCATATAACAAATAGTATTATCAATTCCCTTTTTCCTAAGCCTTCTGATCAGGAACAACTTCTTTTCCCTCAAGACTGACTTTAATCTAAATCAGGTTTGTGATTTAGATTAAAAGTACTGAGTCCAACATTAGAAAATAAGTTAAAACATGTTTTCTTTTGACCTCCAATTACTTTAGTTTAAGGGGTTTTTTTTTGTTTGTTTCTGTTTTTTTTTTTTTATGCTATTATGAACAATAAAGCTTCCACACAGCCTAGGCCTTTCTCTTTTGTTTTCATACCTTAATTGTAGCATTTGTGTAAGTGTTTGCATTTGTATTCATAATGTAGTCTATGTAACTGTGATTAGCCTTTAGTTATATTTTTATGTATGCTGTCTGCATGGTTCTCTGTGGGCCCTGAAGGCCTGTCAACATTGGACATGTTTATAGAAAATTTACTAAGTAACATTTTTCAAGATGAAGATAGAGTTATTTATTTAAAGAATGTTGTGGGAATTGAGTAATCATCATAAAGGGCTAGCTACCTCTCCAAGAGAATTCCCCATAGCTCTTCTGCTTTGTATCTGAATTTGTTTTTGGTCAATCTTAGTTGCTATAATCATTAAGAATCATGAAATGAGAATATAAAGCAGGATTTTTATAAATTTCAATGTTTCCATTATTGTCTTAGATCTTTGAGATCATTTTTGTCTACTCCTCCCCCCTTTTGAAAATGAGGAAACTGAGGTTCAGAGATGTTCCATGTCTTGCCCAAAGGTAGTAAATAATTCAACAAAGTTCCATTGCTTTGATATACCATAATTTATTCAGCAATTCTTCAGGCATTGGATATGCAGGTTGTTTACAATATTTCCAAGAACTATAAATAAAACTTTTGTGAACATCTTTGTATAGATCTTTTTCCTTTTCAAAACACTCTTAGGCTGTAAGTTCTTATAGTTGGATTATTGGATCAAGGATTTTGATAGGTCTTGTATCGTGCTAGGCATACTAAGTCAAAATAATGAAACAAGTTCTGCTTTCTAGGAGCTTACATTCTATCATTGGAGGCAACATGTGAATATGTAAGTATATTCAGAATAAATACAAGTAATTTGGGGAGGCACCAGCAGTTCAGGAGGATCAGAAAAGGCACCCTAGAGAGCAGGGGTGGGGAGCCTGCAGTCTTAAGGCCACATGTGGCCTTCTAAATCCTTAAGTGTGGTCTTTTATTGAATCCAAACTTTGCTCTGTAAAATTTGGATTCAATCAAAAGGCCACACTTAGGGTGGCTAGGTGGCGCAGTGAATAGAGCACCAGCCCTAGAGTCAGGAGGATTTGAGTCCAAATGTGGCCTTAGACACTTAACACTTACTAGCCATGTGACCTTGGGCAAGTCATTTAACCCCAATTGCCCTGCCTTTCCCCCTCCAAAAAAATAAAAATTAAATAAAAATTTAAAAAGGCCACACTTAAGGATTTGGTTCCCCACCCTGGTGCTGGGCTGCATCTTTTTTTTTTTTGCTTTTTGGAGGGCAGTTGGGGTTAAGTGACTTGCCCAAGGTCACACGGCTAGTTTTTGTGTTGTCTCTGAGGCCGAATTTGAAGTCAGGTCCTCCTGACTCCAGCTCTGGTTCTCTATTCACTGTGCCACCTAGCTACCCCTGGGCTGCATCTTGAAGAAAGGTAGAGTCTATGAAGCAGTGGTGAGAGTGAGTGCATTCCAGCTTCTAATGGTTGCAAAAGCCAAACTGGTGAGTCTATATTTGATCCTGGAGGCAATAGGGAGCCAATGGTGTTTGCTGAGTAAGGGGGTGACATGGTCAGATCTGTGCTTAAGAAAGACTGTATTGACTAGATTATAGTGGGGAAAGACTTGGGACAGGAAGAACAATGAAGAGACCACTGTAATAGTCAAGAGGAAGATCCAAACTAAGGTGGTGGCTGAGTAATCAAAGGCAGGCAGGCAAAAGGTAAAAGGCATTTATGAAGTGTCTACTGTTTGCTGGGCATTGTGCTAAGGGTTGGGAATACAAAGAGAGGAAAAAACCAGTCCATGCTCTCAAGGAGTTCACATTCGAATGGGGGAGATAACATACAAACAATAAGGTAGAAACAAAGATTTATACAGGGTAAATTGGGGGTAGCGTGAGAGACAAGGCACTAAGATTAAGGATTGGCAAAGTCTTCCTGTAGAAGGTGAGACTTCAGCTGAGAATTGAAGGAAACCAGGGAGACTAGGAGGCAGAGGTGAGGAAGGGGAGCATGTCACGCATGGTAGACAGCCCGTGAAAATGCTTGGAGTCAGGAGATGGAAGCGTTTGTGTTGGAGGAACAGCAAGAAGGATCACTGGTTCACAGAGAACATGGAGGCAAATAAGGAGATTGTAAGAAGACTGGAAATGTAGGAAGAACTTTAAAAGTCAAACAGAAGAGAATGTTTTCCCTATAGGTAATAAGGAACTGGTTTGTTGAATGGGGGTAGGGGCAGGGAAGTCTGTGACATGGTCAGATATCAACTTAAGGGCTTTTTGGGTTGTTTACGATGTTTTTCCTAGAGCTTCCTGAATGATGGATGAGATTAAGGAGATACTTGAGGCAGGGAGACCAATCAGCCTGAGATTGCACCTCCAGGCACAAGGTAATTAGGATCTGCACTAAGGGTGGTTGCAGTGTCACAGGAGAAAACGTGGAGCGAATGGAATGTTACAAAAGGTAAAATGGTCAGGACTTTGCAATTGATTGGATAAGGAGAGTAAGAGAGAATGAGGAATCCAGGATAGCACCTTGGTTGGGAGCCTGTGGTGCCTTTGACAGTAATAGCTAGGAATAGGGGAGGATTTGGGGAGAAAGATCAGTTCAGTTTAGGATATGCTCTCTTATATACCTAAGGGACATCTGGTTCAAGGTGTCCAATAGGCAGATGTAGATGTAAATACTGACAAAGTAATGAGAGGTTAGTACTGGACAAGGAGATCCGAGAGTCTTCTGCATAAAAACGTTAATTAAAACCATGGGAGCCGATGAGATTCAAAAGTGAAACAGTTTAGAGGAGAAGAGAAGAGAGCCTAGAACAGAGCCATGGAGGATCCCCTCATGTAGCAGGGATTATGAAAGGAGAAAAGAGTAGAAAACCAATGGCTCCCCCAACAGAACTGAGAACTTTGGTGGAAAAGAGAGTTTTAATGGAAAGACAATGGGTTCTAAGAACACTTCCATACCTTATCACATCTTCTAGGCACAAGGGGAAAGCAGAACTTTAATTCCAAAGTTATCTATTCTTTCTTTGGTAGGATTAGTGGAAGGAATCCCCTTACTCCCAACTCCCCCCCTCTGTTTTGCCCCATCAGAACGATCAGATATTCCTGATTTTCAAATGGGGGTGAAGTTCAAAGAGATAAAGGAAAAGTCAAGGGGCTTTGTCAATCAAGAACTTGGTCCCTGAGCCTATAGGAGGGAACCTTAGAGAAGAGTTTGTTCCGTCTTCTGATTTTGCAGGTAAGGAAGCTCAGGACTAGACAGTGACTTGCCCAAGGTCACCCAGATAGTAGGTGACAGGCAAATGCAAAGTCTATCAGTCAGTCTACAAGCATTTGCTAAGCATCTCTGTCTTGCCAGGGACTAAGTGCTGGGTCTTTACCTTTGAATCTGGTGCTGGTTTTCCATAGCTACTTCATTAAAGCTAAGTCATTCTCTGTCTCAGTTCCACCTATCAGTAATGCAATCATTAACAAGGTCACCTAAACATCGCTTTAATGGAAGAGGTAACTTTCTCAAGAGGAGGGTGTGAAACAGAAAAGATGTTTTAAAGTCTAAAAGAATTTTTGAAAAACAAACACATTTCCCCATTCCCTCCCTCTAGAACCCCAAACAATCTTTATCTCAAATAGGAATAAACTTTTTAATAAAAGGAGATACTCTATCTGGATACAGTATCACACATAGCAAACCCTGTTATAAAATGTCTTGTTATTACATGGCTATGGAAGAATCCCAGGTCAAATCAAATTTCCTGAAACCTAATAACCACTGACAGCAAATAGCCATCATAATTTAGTTTTCCTATACAGAAGTACTAGGCCTATCTATTGAAAGAGTGCTTGAAAGCTCTGATATGAAGAATGTAATGAAATGAAGAGAGAGAAAATTGTATCACATACAATCATAGATTGGCAGGGGAGAGGGGAAGTATATGGGGAGTGGGGTGTGACTGACAACTTATCTTTTTTGAAATCTAATTTTGTTGATATATTTTATATCATCTTTATTTTCAAATAGAACCTTCTTCCTTCTCTTCCTCAGCAGGCCCCTTGTAAAAAAGATTTTAAAACAAAAGGAAAAAAGGGAGTTCAACAAAACCAATCAGTTCTGTCTAATAATATATTTGATTATGCCATACCTGTAGCCTCCCACCTTTGCAAAGAAGGAGGGAGGTACATTTTCTCAAACCTTTTCTGACACCACACTTGGTCTATATAATTGAAATTCTATAGTATTCATTTTCTTTTCATTTGGGGGAAGTTCTTTTCATTTACATTAGATAAAATTTTTGATAAGGTGGACATAAAAACCTCATCCAATATGTGGGCATTTAAATGGGCATATAGAAAAGTCATGGTAGCTCATGGACAATTTGAATTCTCACTTTAGTTACACTTGGAAATGAGCAAGTCCTATGTTTGACCAAACTTGGCAAAATTTCTTTTTTTGATTGGCATTCTGATTGGCATCAGAATTCTAACCCTTTATTGTTCTGATGGTCACAGGATTTTGAGCTAGAAGGTATCATCTATTCCAACCTGTTCCTTTTTATAGCTGAAGGAACTGAGGCCCCAGAAGTCAAGGTACTTTCTCAAGGTCACAGAGCTAGTAGCTGAGTTGGGATTTGAAAGAGATCCCCTGCCTTCAAACCCAGTACTCTTTGCACCCTGCCAGGCTGTCTCTGGTATTTTCACTTCCAATTTGAATTCAAGTACTATCAGTCACATTTCATTTGACTTATCTCTTATCAGGTCCGATTTTTCCATTTTTCTTTCAGAGCATAATAAATTACATTCAAATGACAGTCACAGGAGAAACTTTCCTTTCCTTTCTAATCAACAAAGTTGATAGATGGCAAGTGAAGCCCTGGGGGAACAGCATCTGTTATAGATCAAGGATCCCCTTCCCACCAAGGAAAGATTTAAGAGACTCAAAGTATTTTGCAATTTAACATTTGCTCAAGTCTAGCACTCACACATCATTAGCAGCTAGATGTGAGGAGAAAGTTCCAGGAGGAAGGGGTGGCTGTGATTACAGGGGTGTTTACTTATGAGGGAAGTCAGGCTGTATAGGTTAGATCCACACAGCTCACCTGAAACTGAAAGGTGAGCCAATGAGCTGGTTTATTTGGGGTGTGGACAGTCATTTGGGGGGAATTCAGGTCCAAAAAGTGTCTCATGCCTTGGAATGAATTCACCAGGCTAACGAGTTCTCCTGCCCTATATTCACTGGATGGTTGCTCAAAGCTCCATTTGACCTAGCCCAAGTAAATGCAGCATATGATGTCAGTTCAACTCAATTCAGTTTCTTGGCTTTAAATCCTTGCGCTGATAACTTATTAGTGACCTTGGACAAGTGATTTCATCTTTCTGAACCTCAGTTGTTTTATCTATAAAATGAAAGATTTGGACCAGAATCTCTAAGATCCTTTCCATATTTTATGACTGTGGATTCAATGTACCAGGCACTGTGCTATACATTGGAAATTTAAAGAGAAAAAAAGGCAAAACAACAGTTCTTGCCCTCAAGGAGCTTATAGTAGAATCGAGAGACAACATGTAAACAAATATAAGCAGAGCAACAGCATAGATCGGAAATAATGAACAGAGGGAAGGTATTGGAATTAAGAGGAGTTGGGGAAGGTTTACTTCCTATAGAAGATAGGATTTTAGTTGTGGCTTAAAGGAAGCCAGTAAATATAAGATGGGCAGCTAGGTGGTGAAGTGGATAGAGTACTGGGCTTGTACTCTATCCTGAATTCAAAACATCCTGAATTCAAAACTGGCCTCTGACACAAGCTGTGTGACCCTGGGCAAGTCACTTAACCCTGTTTGCCTCAGTTTCCTCATCTATAAAATGAGCTCAAGTAGGAAATGTCAAATCACTCCAGTATCTTTGCCAAGAAAACCCCGAATGGGGCCATGAAGAGGCAGACATGACTGAACAAATGTTAAAATAGCAAATGTCTAAGTAGGATTTTAATTCAGGGCTTCCTGAATCTAAGTCTAGGGCTCTATTCACTAACCACCTAGTTACCTCTAGGAATGTTCATGGATCCATGCAAAATAATCCTATAGGGTCTAAGATGCTAACTGGAGGATTTAAGAGAAAGTTTTATGGAGAAGATGTGGTTTTGGAATTGAATTTTCAAGGATGGATGAAATTTCAAGATAACTGGGGTGGTATGTGTGTGTGTGTGTGTGTGTGTGTGTGTGTGTGTGTGTGTGTATGGGATAAGTTGTATAGCATTTCAAATGTAGGGAACAAAAACACACAGGCACAAGGATTCCCTGATCCTTTGGAAACAGAGGAGTAGTCTTATTTGATGAGTATAAACTACAGTTTGTAAAGGGAGGAATCTGAGATATAGTTGGAAAGGACGAATGGCACTGACCTATGGGGGGGCCTTCAATGCCAGGTTAGGGAGTCTGCATTTTATGTGCCAGGTAGGTATTTGGGATTTACTGTCCAATAAAACAGGACCTCTTCAATTTTTACTGTCATTGCTATACAGCATCCTTGGAATTGAGGTGGGAAAGAGCTTGAAAAGTTTGTTGGAGCTGAGGCTCTGATCTTTGAGTTCTGTGATTGAATTCTCTCATTCTCTGCCCTCAATTTCTATTCCTGATACTGTTCCAATGGGGACAATTAACCTTGTGTATAAGCAAATCTTCTCCTGAGTATGCCCAGGATTCACGTACCCATTTGAGCCCCAGTTGTAGCAGAAGGCAGCTCAGTCTCTTTGATGACATTTCAATAAATGCACTTTCCTAAGCTGTCTAACTGGACCTTTCGCCCCCACATCCCTTTCCCACTCTGAAGGGGTTGACTTTGCCCATCTCCAAGTCTTGATCGGAGCTTCTTCAGGAAGGTCTGGTTGAACACAAGTTTTATCCTTTGGACTCAGTGGCTTTCAGCTGAAGAGATGGTTTGGTTCCTTTGTGTCAAAGTAAGTCCCCTAAGGCTCCATTAGTCTCCTACATTTTTCTGTTTCAGCTTCCTAACACTCTTGCTTTACTTCTGAGGTGTACCTTCAAAGGGATCCTCTCCAGGTGGGTGAAGATGTACCCCCTACACAGTTATCATCGATTTCCACATTGAGTACATCATAACAGTGCTGACAAGGTCACAGTCTATGCCCCATGACTAACCATTGCTATTCATTCACTGACTACAGAGAAATACAGCTAGGTCCTGATTAGTGCGAATAATGTATCCCATAAAGTGGTTACATCATTTGAATTTACCTGGCCCATTTCCATTGAGCTGGAGCCAATTACCATATTTTACATAATTATAACTTTGAATAGTTTGAATTCGAATACATATGACTACTTAATGGAGTTCATTATTCACACTAATTAGGACCTAGCTGGGCAATGGGTTAATGGCTGCTGAGAATAGTAATGGTGCTGTCCTCTTACAATTTTCCCATTCTATCCTTTTCTCACCACAAAGGCTTTAAATTTGTTCACTAGTTCCTGGTCAGCAGTAGGCATTTTTTTCTTTATCTCTTTTTCAAAAATCTTATTAAAAATTTTTTTTTACATCATCCTCATTTCTGAATATATTTTTTCCTCTTTCCCATCCCAAGAGAGCTATCCCTTGAAATGAAGATTAAAAATAAAAAATAAAACAAAACCAGTTTAACAAAACCAACTAATGTCAGTTGCATCTGGTAGTATATGTAACATTTAATTATATACATCCCAGTTTCCCTACCTCTGCAAAGAGAAGAAGGTGGTGCATTGTCTTAACTCTTCTCTTGGGTCAAGCTTGGTCATTATAATTACACAGTGCTTGGTTTCTTTTCTGGTTCTTTCCATTTACAATTTTTTTGGTCATGTATATTGTTTTCCTGGTTTTGCTTATATTATTCTGCATCAGTTCATATGAGTCTCCCTATGCTTCTCTGAATTCACCATTTTCATCATTTCTTACAGTGTAGTAATGTATCATTCCTCAATAAGTAAATATGTACTTTGTTTCCAGTTCTTTGATTCCCACAAAAAGTGCTACTATAACTATTTTGGTATACACATACATGGCTTTTCTATTTATTATTGACCTCCTTGGAGTAAAAGCCTGGCAGTGGGATCTCTAGGTCAAAGAGTATGGATATTTTTGTCCCTTAATAAAATTCCAAATTTCTTTTCACAATGGTTAGATGATTTCATAGCTCCACCAACAATGTTGGTGTATTACTGTAATGTATTATAGTTAATACATTACAGTAATGTATTACTGTAATATATTATAGTTAATACATTACAGTAATGTATTACTGTAATATATTATAGTTAATACATTACAGTAATGTATTACTGTCAAGTGAAGTTAACAAACATTTATTAAATGCACTGTGCTGAGGGTTGGAGTCACAAAGAAGGGCAAAAAACAGTCCCAGTTCTCAAGAAGTTCATAGTCTAATGGAGGAGACAATATGCAAACAACTAGGGGCCAATAAGATAAATACAGGAGAAATTTGAGGTAGTCTCTGGAGGGAGGCACTAAGGAGGCGGTCAGGAAATCTGGGAGACAGAAATGTGAAGGGAGAGACGTGCAGGCATAGGAGCCTAGCCTGAATTTGCACATCTCTCCAACATTGACCATTTTTCTCTTTGGCCATCTTTGCCAGTTTGTTGATTTTTATCCCATATCCAACACTTGATTTACATTTCTCTTTTTATTTGTGATTTGGAGGAATCTTTCCAATGGTTATTAGTAGATTTTTATTCTTTTCCTTTACTACTTATTCTTTGGGGAATGACTCTTGGTCTTCTAGAGCTATCTTTTAATTTCCTATGTATTTTTAATATTAGGCCCTCTTGAGAAATATTTAATGCAAATATTTTTCCCCAGATGACATTTTCTACTCTTATCCTAAGTCCATTAATTTTGCTCATATGAAAGCTGTTTAATTTCATGCAATCAAAATTATCTATTTTTTATGATTTGTTCTAATGCTTTTTTGGTTAAATTTTTTCCCTTTTATTCCATTTTAATCTGTGATAGATTATGTGTTCTTATTATTTTCTAATTTTTTTAATGATGTAACCTTCTATATTTAGGTCATATATCATAGGATCATAGGGGTTAACCCTTAGGGGTTATCTAGAGCAGTCCTCCACTTAATAGATGGGTAGACTGAGACCCAGAGAAGTTAAGTGGCTTGCTCAAGGTAAAATAGGTGGTAAATGAGAGGAAGACTTTAAACCTAGGTCTTCTAACTCCAAAGCAGGTGTTCTTTTTCCTATACCCACTACCTCTCCTCCATTCTTAGTTTATTGTAATATATATATATATATATATGTATGTATATATATGTGTGTGTGTGTATACATGTTATAAGACAGCTATAGGGATTTTACTTCATACTCTTTAAGTAACTTCTTTGATGGTTATCTCTTTGAAGATCTTATAATGCCCCAGAGTTTCTACCAGCTTACTTCAAATGTGGTTGCTTTATCTTCCTTCCCATTTAACTTTGTCAGTATCTGGCATTATCCCAAAGGGTTCAAGGCATGGTGTAATGTCCTTTCAATATCATCATCATCATGGCCAATAGCCATCCTTCAAAGCAAGTTGGAAGGCCCCATGAGGACTGGGTCTTGTGTCCATGGAGTTCTCCAAAACTTGATAGCCATTATGACACTCCAGCACTCCAATGGCCATTCAGCAAAGTCATCAGAGCACACTCAGTTATACAATGTACTTCACCACAGCTCTGCTTCACTTCATTACTTACTTTCTCACCAAATAAAATGTGACTTTGGAATTAAATGAACAGAAAAAAGTGTAGTAGTACTAATGCGTGTTGATACAATAACTTTAATCAACTTGCCTTCTGTGTAGGAAAGTTTGCAACGGAAATTAGCTGTCAATTTACAGCCTTGACTTTGGGAAAATAAAATAAAATAAAATTCTCTCATTGCTACTAGTATTAGCAATTTAAGCAATGCAGTTTATTACTGCTAGTATAAACAATTTAGTCTTGAAATTTTAATGTAGTCTTTGTCACCAATCTCCCCCCCCCAAAAAAATCTTCAGTGGAGCCTAATATGCTAGATGAGGAAGCTTCAGATTTACTCAATAGTACATAAGCAGCCTTATCAATTTGTAATTATTTCAGAGGAGCCCTCATTAAATGTAAGCACTGGGCAACTGAAAACTCTAAGAACTTTGGTTCTGGAAGTCTTCACTACTCTTCCCCAGTTTTAATGTGTGCTGTGGTAATCAATTTAGCAAATTATGACTCAAGCCCCCACCAGTGAAATGCATTCTGTTTACAGAATAAGTAAGTCATGAATCCAACAACAAAAGCACTTAAGACATAAACCAATATAATAATAGTAATAGTAATAATAATACACACATATCTTACTATGTGCCAGGTGCTTTTACTGTGCTAAGTGCTTTTACAATAATAATGGCTGCTAATTTATGACTATTATCCCATTGGATCCTCACAACAATCCTTGGAGGTAGGTGCTATCATTAACTTCATTTTATCGATGAAGAAGTTGGGGCAACCAGAGGTGAAGTGACTTGCTCAGAGTCACACAACTAGTAAGTGTCTGAGACTGGATTTGAACTTAGTTCTTCCTGACCACAGCCCCAGTACTATATCCATTGAGCCAAATAGCTGTCCTTTAAATCTAACAAATAAGAAAGAATCCAATAGTAGATTCTCTGCCCCTGGTATATAAATGGGTCCAAACCCTTATACGTTCTGAGGGAATTATAGTTAATCTTCCCTTAATCCCTAAGAATCTCTCATCATATCAGGAGAAGGACAAAATTACTTTAGAATTCAGTCTCAGAAACCTCTCAATTTAGCTCCAAGGACATCAGGATCCCATAATGAACCCATGAACTTTGGGGTTTGTGCATGCCATGGCAGTATTCCTGCATATGTTTCTTTTTCTCTCTTCTAGCCCTGAGCCCACATCTGTGACTCCTTCCATCAGTCCTGCATTTTTTTAACTTCCAACCCTTTCCACTCTTCTTTTTTCTGCCTTCTCCAAGTTTCTATCTGCTAATAAAATCCCCTATTCCTGTACAGGTCTCCTGGAATCCTGACATACTGGTGCTTTTTCCTCTGAAGAGCAGTTTCTCTATTATGGGCATCATGAAGTCTGGCAGAAGTCCTCCACTGTGGGCAAGGCAAACTCCATTCAATTATATAATCTATTTAAGGAGACAAAATAGACAGGTGAAGTCAATATGGAATAATTTAGCATAAAACTGCATTGTCTTAAGAGCCTTGAAGTAAAATAGTGTTTCAGATAATGGAGGGACAGTGGACTTAGGGGGCAGAGAAAACTTCATGGAGGTGAAGGTCCTAAAACTGAACTATGAAGGAGTAACAAGTTTTGTACAGGAAGAAAGTAAGAAGGGAATTCTAGGTGGCTGGAATAATACAAGCAAGGCAGTCATGGGGGAATGAATGTAGCATAGTAAATGCAGAAGACCACGGACAGAAAGGCCTGACTAAAATGAAGGATGAATATTGGGCATGAATGGAAAATGTGGTTTGTGTTAATAGGAAAGATTAGGAACAATTTTTTAAAGGGAACTCTTGCTGAATAGCTTCAATACTTAAGAATGAGAGCAGGCCCTCAGACGAATAGTTTAGGGATTGGGGGGTTTCGTAGGAAGCTTGAAGAAGGATGAAAAGATCTGCAATGGCTGCCATGGTGAGAGGGAGAGAAGATTGATTGGGGGGGAGCGGTAAAAAGATTGCCTTGCTCAAGTGACAACACAGTTGAGATTATGTAGCATAAATTTTTAGTGGACCCATTCTCCACGGTTTTGCGACTTTTTCCAAATTTGTTCAGTAGCCCGTGAATAGGAGCAAACATAGTAGACAGTGCAAGTAACCCAAAGGTTGGGGTTTGGCAAGTCATGATCAGCTCTAGGATAAGAATCAAGGTATGCAAGTGTAAAGAATAGTGTAGAGTTGAAATTATTCACCAAGGGTTTGAAATAGAGAGAAGAAGAAAGCAGAGCCAAAGTATTGGGAAAGAATTGAAGGGTGGATGGATTGGGGGTCACAATGAGGACAAAGAGAAGGGTTAAAGGTCATAGAACAGAGAGAACAATGGAAACATAAAAGGTTACTATCAGATAAAAGGAATTTCAGAATCTAAGCAAATAAAAGCAGAACACTTTTGGGTCATGGCAAGATGAAGGGTATGACCATTTCTGTTTGTAGTGAGATAGAATGGAGGACTGGGTCATGGGGACTTAGTAGGTTTAGGAACTAGAAAGTTGGGGTATTTGAGGGAACATCAATCAATCAATCAATCAATCTATCTATCTATCTATCTATCTATCTATCTATCTATCTATCTATC
>NW_027186473.1:11678209-11727365 GCF_028583685.1 Petaurus breviceps papuanus
ATCTATCTATCTATCTATCTATCTATCTATCTATCTATCTATCTATCTATCTATATTGAAGTCTTCTAATATGAGGGCTAGAGTTGGAAAGGAGAGAAAGACTGTGATCAAGACACTAAACTCATTGAGGAAAGAAAGGGAATGTCTTGGGAGTTGATAGATAACAGCCACCAGGGTCTGGTTTGGGTGATAAATTTGGATAGCACACACTTCAAAGAAAGAACAATTGCTGAGTGATGGTGATAGAGGTAGGTGGTATGGAAGTAGTAATGGGAACCAAGGAGTATCCTGATATTCCTGGTGAATCACAGAGTATGAACAAAAGTGTAGCTAGTACTGGAAAGTGTAGCCAGGGATGTAGGGTCGTAAGGAGAGACCTAGGATTCATGGAATGCCAGAAGATGCAAGGACTGAGAAAAGTAAAGGCTTAAGGTGGAAGGAAGCAAGTTAGTTTGTTCATTATGGAGCACAATGGAAGGAAAGGCTAGATCTGGAGAGAGACATTTGAGGGGGCTGAGAGGGAGGGAATTGGCAGTTGGAGATAGGGAATGGATTTCTACTTCAGCACTCTGGGGGTTCAGAATCACTGGGATGAGAAGAAGGTGAGGGAGTAGAGACATACTGCCCCATTGAGAATTGAATCCAAGTGAACTCAAGGCCTTCCCTTGAGATCTGGCCTTGTAGCAGGCTGCCTTTTTGTACGCTTGAGAGGTCCATGAGATTCACCTTGAAGTAGGCTCACAAGTCAGGCTGGTGGTAGTTGTTAAGGAAGCTAGTGAAGCCTTGAGGAGGGGAGAAGGCCAGCAGGAAGACTTTTAGCCCCCAGCCAACACCTTGAGTTGGCCATTCTCAGGATCTGGAAGAGAGAGCACCTTACAGATGTTAATTGTGATACCTTAAATGAGTGTAAGCATTCTACAAAATCTTTTCATTTACTATCTTTTTTGACCTCACAGAGTCAGGACCTGAGGAAAGTTTTATTGCCCCAATTTTAGGACTAAACAACTCAGGAAGTAAAATGACTTGCTAAAAGTCCACTAAGGCTAGTAAATGTCAAAGCCAGAATGTGAATCTCTTGATTTCTGGCGCAGTACTCTGCCCAGTTTCACCTCCAGTCCAGGTAGCCTTTATCTTGAAAATTCAAGAGTCCTTGCCAAAGGACTCTTGTCATCTTCCTTTCCTCTCCAGCAGCCTGGGCCTTCTCTGTAATAAGTCAACACAGAGCTGAAGAAAATTGCTTTGACTCCTGCCCTTTTCCAGCAAGGTATAGAAACTCATTCACTCTCATTAAATGCTACATCTGCTCTGAAAACTCAGACAGCCAGTCATTTCCCTTTGCTGCAAGGGGCTTGATCACACACCTACACTTACATATACATATATATAAGAAAATATATTGAACATATATGAAATATATATCTATATTTATCTCTTTATCACTTGCCTATCATAAATGCCTTTGAAGAAGGGAAGTAGGACAAGCTTTTACAACCAGTACAGAGCTCCCTTTGGCCATTGTCCAAAAGGTCTTATTTTTCCTCCTATATTTGGATCTGAATCAAAATTCTAAACTTCCTGAAGAAAAAGGACAGTTAACATTTATGTCACACTTTAAGGTTTAAAAAGCATTTTATAAATATTATCTCATAGAATCCACACAACAATCCTGGGAGGTAGATGCTATCATTATCCCCATTTTATAGATGAAGTGACTAAGGCAAACACATTAAGTGACTTGTCCAGGATAACACAGCTAATAAAGGTCTGAAGCAGGATTAAAACTCAGGTCTTCCTTACTCAATGTCCAGCATTCAATCTCCTACGTCTCCTGGTTGTCTAAAGACATATTCCTTGTTCTGATTACACAGTTCCTGATATTGGCCCAGAGCAAGAGTTAAGGTTTCACTGGGTTTTCATTTTGCTTTGTTTTGTTTTTCCCAGAAAGTGTTCTAAATTTGTAGATCACGGAACCCCATCCAGCAGCAAGCTCTTTGGTCCAATTTCATCCTGGAGGACCAGGAACTTGGTTACTTGGTTCTGATGACTTCTTATTTTCTATGTCAAAGTACCTAAAGTGTCCATGTCCCACCAAACTTGGAGTCAGATGACCTGGGTTCAAGTTCTGACTCTGACATTTACTAGCTGTGGGATCCCAGACAAGTCACTTAGCTTCTCTAAACCTGAGTTTCCTTAACTGTAAAATGGACATGATAAAACTTGATCCCCCCACCCCCTGGTTTAGTTATAATAAAAAGGTGGCTTTCTTGTTTTATTTTCCAAAGTATTTTATAAATGTGGGTTATTGTTATTGTTGGTGGTGTTTATGCTATCTTTACAATAAAGTAATTGGTAGATACCTGCAATAGGTAACCTTCAACAGTTTGTTGAAAAGCAGCCTCCTAGACTTCAGGAGGTCAGGACTTGAAGAGATATTTTTTCTCAGGCTATGTTTTTAATTTTTTTCTTTAAATGTTTATTGTCATCTTTTGTTTTTAGTATCATTTTCATTTCCAAATATGTCCTTCCCTCTTTCCCCTCCCAGAGAGCCTTCCCTTGTGACAAAGAATTTTAAAAAGAAAAAAACCCACCTAGTTAAGTCAAAGGTAACCAACACATCAACCAAGTTGTTTGTTTTTTTCTTCCCTAGTAACACCTCTTTCTCCCTACTCCTGTGTGTGTGTGTGTGTGTGTGTGTGTGTGTGTGTGGAGGGGGGGGGTGCCAGGCATCTGGATGTCTGCCAAACATTTTCATATATCATGTTCCCCTAGCTAGACTTGCTACTAGATGTTTTGTACACAGAGATTGCTGTCAGCACCTTTGATTATCCGTCATTCTCAAGACTGACAGGTATGAGGGGCATGACTCTTCCTGTCCTTTCTCCAGGCTTCCTCTACTGAAGGGAAAGACAGACAGGATTGAGGGTGATGAACTAGGGGAGAAGTCACCCAGCCAGGACAGGCAGGGTGAGATGGAGCTAAAGAATGATCTTTCTCACAATTACCCAGAAAAGTTTTATTTTGAACTTTACCATGTCTCAGTGGGTTTTAGGGAAAAGGAGTTTCCAATCCTCACCTGTTTAGGACAGCTGGGTGGGTGGGTAGGTGTGGGGTGTTGCATGGAATCTTGGTACTCTAGAGTCCAGGAAAAGTCTGATAATGATTATGCTAGAGATTTTACCGTCGGAGAGTACTCCTAATCCCAGGGTCTGGGGAGGCTGTGGCTAGTGGATCTTGAGCTCAGGAGTTCTAAGCTGCAGTAGGCTAAGGCAGTCATGTAAATGAGCAGGAGCAGGGGCTGGGGGTAGAGGTGGACTGGCACAGGATCAGGTCAGAGTGCCCATTCCAATCAGTAGTGGGATCTGCTCTTTAGTAGACACTGCATTTCTAGCTTGGGATAGGGAGGTCCAGCCTTTAAAAAAATAATTATAATGAAACTGTTGGGGAGGAATCTCTGGACTTGGAAATGGAGTGAGAGACCTGGGTTTGCAGGGCAGCATAGCTCCTTACTGGCTTCGTGACACTAGCTCACCACTGAGTGACTCGTTTTGCTCTTTTGTAAAATGAGGGAGTTGATTTATCTGGCTCCTCTGGCCCCTTTCAGTTCTTGATCTTTGATTCTCTGAGACTATGACTTGACCTCAGAATTCCCTTCTACTTCCAGATTTGTATGGAGTTCAGCTGTGGAGATGGTTTCATTTTCCTCTCGGGGCAGTTCTTTACGAAGTAGCCCAAGTCCATATTGCCCACCATGACTCCCATACAAAACTCACATCTGGGACCAGCCCAGCATGTACTCCAAGAAGCGCCCCCTGCTGGTTTCCTAGTTAGTACTAGAACAATGGGGTAGGGGCTGTAAAGGGTTAGAGCTTTAAGAGGGCAATCATTATTAAACTACCTATACCCTTTGAACCAGCAATGCCACTACTTGGTCTTAGGGAAAAAGGAAAAGAACTTATATGTTCTAAAATGTTTATTGCAGCTCTCTTTGTAGTAGCAAAGAACTGGAAATTACAGGGATGCCCATCAGTTGGGGAATGGCTGAATAAGTTGTGATATATGATTGTGATGGGATACTATTGGGCTATAAGAAATGATGAGCTCAGTGATTTTTAGAAAAACGTGGGAAGACTTACATGAAATAAAGAAGAGTGAAATGGGTAGAACCAAGGGAACATTGTATATAGTAACAGCAATATTGTTTTAAGAATAACTTTGAGAAAATGTTATTTTGTCCATCATAAATGCCCAAATTAACTATAAAGGACACATGAAGAAAGCTGCTATCTGCATCCAGAGAAATAACTGATAAATAGAAGTATGTATAGAATAATTTTATACACGTGTATATTTGTAGCCATCTCTAGGGTAGGGGGAAGGAAGAATAAAAGGAATTTACATGATAATTTCATTGTATATTTGAAAGGAATAGTAAATTGTACATAGGAGATTTGCATTTCCATGGGCAATCATCTTTTTTATTGTACTATATTATGGAAATGCTTGTTTTATTCCATAAACTAAAAATAAGATAAATTAAAATCCCTTTTTCTTTCCTTTCTTTCTCCAGGGTGGGATTGAGAACACCAACCACCTCCTCATTTTCTCTTCTACTTTCATCCACAATTTTACTTATTCTTTCATTCTCCTCAAACTTTTGTGGCTGCAGAGGACATACTTAGTTTAGGGTTAAAGGCAGGAACGAGCCTTTGAAATTTCAGGAAGGTTTGTCAAACACAGAGGCCTGAAAGTAGGAATAAGGAAGTAATATCATAAACTGCTCAAGTGACGGGCTGTAGTTGGGGTAGGAAGGAAAGAAATCACACCTTGCTAATTATTATCCCATTCTGGGTGTCTGAACTTTTGTAGGAACAGATAAGATAATTAGCACAATCATAGGAATGTCAGGGCTCATGGGGAAGATGGTTTGCAGAGAAAAGACAGGGGATTAATCTTGGTGTTACTGGTGATAGTAATGAGGATGTAAGTCTTGAAAGAAAAAATCTGTGTCAAACTATTAGAAGAATGAATGAAAGAAGGTGGGGAGAGGATAATGAAGGTAGATATATAAAAATCCATTTGTTCACTGAGATACTACTATGCACTGTCTAGCTCTGTGTCTCTGGATGTTGCAGAAGCATAGGATATGATCCCTGTTCTCAAGGGGTTTACAATCTAGTTGAAGTCATAATGAACAATTGACCATGTATGATCCAGAAGAAAATGATTAACATGATTGTTCAATCACATCTGATTCTTCATGATCCCATTGGCATTTTCTTGGCAGTGGCACTGGAGTGGCTTACCATTTCCCTTTCCAACTCATTTTACAGATGAGGAAACTGGGGCAAACAGGGTTAAGTGGCTTGCCCAGGGCCACACGGATAGTAAGTGTCTGAGCCTGGATTTGAACTTGGGAAGATGAATCTTCCTGACTCCAGGCTCAGCACTCTGCACTATGGCGCCACCTAGTGCTCCAGTAACATTATTACATATTGCATATTGCAAGGAAGAGTTCCTGTTTACAATCCTGGAGACAGGCATCATATGTATCATAGAATCAAAGGGAGAAGGGTCTGTAGAGGTCCCTATGGGTACCCCAGAACCTTTTGGGGTTACTCGATGAAGTGGGAGTCAGAAATAATCTTTTTTCCCATGAGATAAAAGACCATCAGGCCTTACCTACTTCTATGCCTGGAAGACCCCTGGCAAGGTCATCTAATCTACTGGAGTAATTTGGGACTGCTGAGTCTTAACCGTTCACTGCTCTATTGAATCCTTAGATCTTAGGACATTTCCCTTAGTCCTGCACCTCAGTTTGCTTTGATATGTCCTTCAAGGCTCAGCAAAAATCTCTTCTATTAAAGAAAAAACAAATACACTTTCCCAGATCTCATTTAATTCTAATGCCTTCTCTCTGAGATTTTCTCCAATCAATCCTGTATTTATCTTACCCTTACATTGAAGTTTGTGTGTTCTAAACTCCATTGGACTGGGAGCTTCTTGAGAGCAGAATTGGTTTGGTTTGGGTTTTTTTAACCTTTCTTTGTATCTCTAGAACTTGGCATATAGGAAGTACATAATGAATACTTACAAACTTGACTTATTGTTTCCTTCAGTTAGATTGTGTTTCTTAAGACAAGGAATTATCTCAATTTTTCTGTCTGTGTCTCTAGTGTGTAGCACAGTGCTCAGAACTTAGTGAGTGAATAATAGATGTTTTTTCATTGATTCATTCCAACCCCTCATTTTTTAGATGAGAAAACTGATTAAGAGTAAATGGTGAGGGATGGTTAGGTGGCGCAGTGAATAGAGTGCCGGCCCTGGAGTCAGGAGGACCTGGGTTCAGATCTGGCCTCAGACACTTAACACACACACATACAAACTAGCCATGTGACCTTGGGCAAGTCACTTAACCCCAGTTGCCCTCCAAAAAGCAAAAAAAAAGAGTAAATGGTGAAAGATTGCTTATGGTTTGTAGATATGTGCCATGAGTATTGATTTTGGCATTCTGAATGCATTTTTAGTGAATAGTTGAACTTGCAAATGCAGAATCCACAAATAACGAGGGCTGACTATATGTAGCATATATGTATTGATTATGTAAAACACATATATAATATACTTCAATGTAAATTGGTATGTTTACACATACACATGTATAAGATACATGTGTATATGCGTACACATGTACACATGTATATTATATATTTTTGTATGTATCTTTATCTTGCCTAGGCTACAGGTGAAGGGGCCACTTATGGGCCTAGAAGCTTTGACCTGTTATGTCTATATCTATACACATACATATATATTTATATGTGCATACCTATGTGTCTCTGTATAACACACACATATATGCTTATCTACATAAACATACAAAACAAGATAGACTTACTCCCTTTGTTTCTTGCTGTGTTATAATCTATATCCTCCCATTCCTGTCTTGTTCACAAATTTCATCAATGGACTTTTTTCTTTTTTTTTTTTGAGGGAGGAAGTCAGGGCAATTGGGGTTAAGTGACTTGCTCAAGGTCTCACATGTAGTATGGGTGTCAAGTCTAAGGTCAGATTTGAACTCAGGTCTTCATGACTCCAGGGTTGGTGCTCTATTCATTGCTCCACCTAGCTGCCCTGACTTTTTTTCTTTTTAAAAAAAGTTTATTTTCTGATATCCAACTCTTCCTTCCTCCCATCACTAAACTCCCTCTTATAACAAAGAAAAACAAATTAAATCAACTCATACATTAATCACATTTGATAGCATATACAATAGTCCCCTCCCCTAGTCCCCTCTTGCTGGGCAGCTGGGTGGCGCAGTGGATACAGGGGACCTAGAGCAAGAAGACTCATCTTCCTGAGCTCAAATCTGGTCTCAGACACTTACTAGCTGTGTGACCTTGGGCAAGTCACTTAACTCTGCCTCAATTTCTTCATCTGTAAAAAGAGCTGGGGAAGGAAATGGCAAACCACTCCAGGATCTTTGGCAAGGACATCCTAAACGGGGTCATGGAGAGTCAAACAAAATGGAAAAGAGTCCCCTGTCTCTCTACTGAACAGAGGCAAGATATGTTTCATTACCTGTTGTCTGTGATCAAGATTGAAAGTTATAATTAATCAATCTTGTGGCTTTTTAGTGTTGTTTTAATTTATAGTATTATAATCATGTAAATTTTTCTTCTATACACCATTATTTTCCTCTATTTGTTCCCCAGTCTAACTCTAAATCCTGTTTGTTCTCTCTTCCATTCTCTATCGACTCACTCTGTTTTTCTCTCCCCCTCCTCTCTGTTTCTGTCTCTGACTCTGTCTCTTCTCTCTCTGTTTCTGTCTCTCTCTTCTAGGTGAGAGTAGTTCCTCTCCCAGCTTCCACAGAGTGTTTCTTTGGCCCTTGAGCAGAAATCCCAAGGGACCCATACCTAGGGTAGCTTGTGTTTGATTATCTCATTGGCTTAAGAGTAGAGTGCTAATGAGACCAATGCTAATGGGGTCATAGTTTTAATTCCTGTGGGGGCCACTTAAGATTGTCTGGGCCCCATGGTCATTTTTTTCTTCCAGTCATCTTGCAGATAAATGAATGAATACAAAGAGAGCCAGATGAGAGAATGTGGATCTGGGTCAGTCTAGTCCATCCTTCCAAAAGTCAGAATGCATGCTTTATAGGTGATAGTTAGCACCCATACCTTTCCACATGAAGATAGCACATCTGATAAAAGCCTCTATTCAAACTCACTGAATAGGAGTTTGAGGTGTAAGCCCGAAAGTCTGTATTTCCATTTCACAGCTCCAAAAGCCTATTGAGTTTGAAAAGAGAAAAGTCTAATTTATGGACTTACATAGTTTCCTTCTAGAAAGGGAAAGGGGAGGATGAGGGAACTGGTCAAGGGAAGAAGGAACCGTGAGAAGGGAAGTGGGTGTGGTAGGGAACTCAAAGTGGTGAGGACCAACTGTTTTCAAAGTACAGCCTCAAGGAAGAGCCCCACTTGTCCTCTGTTCAGGGTGGCAGATCAACAGGTAGGGTCAGACAGGGAGGTAGTAATAGCCCCAGACAGTACAGGAGCTCCTTCCTGTCCACAACAAACGTCAGGCTCCATTCAGTTCAGGCATCGCTGTGGGATGTGGTAACACTTAACTGAGCAGACCGGGGGCAAGGAATGGAAGGTGCCAGGGTCAACCCATGTTTACTAGATGGTGTGGGGATGAGGTCATATATGTTAGATGAAAGAAGAAAGAACAAGAGGAAGAAAAGATAAAGAGAGGAGAGAGACAGAGACAGAGAGAGACAGAGAGAGAGAAAGGGGTGTGGGGGGGAGCATATTTCAAGGATCATGAATAGCATTAAGCCTGGCTTGCTTTGAGTTTGAGCTGAATGTCATAAATCCAAGTCAATCCTCCAGGGCCTGCTCACCCATTAATTAAAACCCACTAGCTGATTTTCAAGGAGTCGTGGGCAGACAACGATTGCCTTTCAATACATTCATTTCAACCAAATAAAGTGTTTACCATGATATGGAGGTCACAGAATCAAAATATTTAGAATTAGGAGGGAATTTTGATATCTAGTCAATCCCTTTATTTTGTAGGTGAGGAAAATGAGGGTCAGAAAGATGATGTTGACTTGCCTAAGGGGGAGTTGAGATCTGAATGTCAGTTCTGACTCCAAATGCAATGTTCTTTTATACCCCATGATGCTTCTCAGAAATAAGACACAGTGCCAATCTTCAAGTTTACAATTTAGCCGGGGGAGTAAGATGCATACATAAATGATTATAACTTAGAATATGAGAAAAATGCACAAGAGAAATCAAAATTCTGGGTGAAATTTGAGAAGGGATTAATTCCTTATAGCTGGGGGCAATCAGGGAAGGCTTAATGGAAGTGGTGGCACTTGAGTTGGTCCTTGAAGGAAAGGACAGATTTTAATAGGCAGAGTTTTGGGGAGAGTGGGCTCTGTTCTGGGAATGGAAACTAGGTTAACAAAGGGAAGGAGAAAGGTTAGGGCAGAATGAGCACAAAGGTGAGAGTTTGTGGGGACAATGGATCTCTTAATAATAAAATAAATAAATATTAAAATAAACAGTTTATTTTGGGTGGGATAAAAAATATATGAAGGGGAATAATCAGTCACAAGGCTAGGAAGGTAGGGTCATAGGATCATAACAGTTAGAGCTGGAAGGGCCCTGGTAAAACTGTCTTTTGCCCCTTTTTGTGTCCCCAGCATTTAGCACAGTGTACATAGTATGTGCTTAATAAATGTTTACTTATTAATTAAAGGCACCTTGTGATCCATCTAGCCCAACCCAATCACTTTACTAAGGATTAGGAAAACTCAGGAAATTTAAGATTTGGTTAAGTGATTTGTCCAAGGTCATACAGCTCTAAGTTTCAGAGGAAGCATCCGAACCTAGGTCTTCGTGACCCCAAGTCCCATATACTATCTACTGTCTCTCAAGAGCTGAAGACTATGCTGACAAAGGCATGCAAACCCTGAATCATCTGATTAGAAAGTTGCAACCAGACCATGGAGGGTCTTGAAAGTCAGACTAAGAAGTGTGTGCATTCTGTATATAATTAGGAGCCATTGGAAGTTTATTTTTGTATACCCAACACATTTCAAAGAATAAATACATCTTTTTTTTTGTTCACTTTAGTTTTAGTGTAAGACAATGTTATTTCATTGGTACTGGGAATTCTCAAAGAATTTTACCAAATTTTACCTTTACCAAAGCAGATGATTAACCCACTCTAATTTATAGTCTTAGAGAATTGCCTTGGACACTGAGAGGTTAGTTAAATAATTTACCCAATTTCTCACAGCCCGTGTATGTCAGAAACCTGACTGGAACACAGGACTTCCAAATTCCAGTGTTGAACCTGGCTCTATATTCACTGTCCCCTGACTGCCTCTCAAGGGCATAATAAGACTTGTTAGATTGGATTGAGTTTCCCCAGCTCATCCACTTTGGTTAATTAAGTTCAAGCCTGTCCAATGATTATCTCAAAAGAAACATAGATGCAAAAGAAAAGAAAAGAAACATAGATGTTTAGAGTTGGAAAGTGACCATAGAGATAGGATGTATCTACTTCATTTTGTTGCTACACAGTCAGTATCTAATACATGTTCCCTGAATGATTCACAGAATTATAGAATTCCAGAGAAATGCCAAGAACTTATTAGTAGCATATTTAGGGAGCTTTTGCTGATCCACAGTATTAGTTGAACAGAATTAGTTGAACAAGAGAGGACTGGAGTATTTATCAAGCACTTTTGAGTTATGGTTGTTTCCACTAATTTGCTTGAAGTTTTCCCCTAGCTCTCTGATGATTCTCTGAGTGTAAATGCTGACTTTTTTTTTCCCTGAGAAATCAGGACATTAGCAATATAAGAAATGTAATGGACCAGAAAAAATAGAGGTGCAGGTGGTGGAAAATAGGAATATTCCACCATCAATTATGAATGGAGAATATCAAGATCAGTGTTGGCAGCAGACATGCCTTTCATGTCTACAATGTGCCCATGCCAAGATTGTTGCTTAAAAATGGTACTGAGAAAAAAAGAGGCCACAACACTGTCCCCTCAGCACCATTCCTGAAGTCCCTTCAAGCAGGCGGAGCCTCCCACACTGTTCAGCCAATGGCTCTTCCTGATGTCCATTCTCAAGAGGACCCAGTTATCACAGGGCCTATGCACATAGGGATGGGCTTATTCAATGCTCTTTGATTGACACACTGGTGGTATTTTCTAACCCTCGTCTGTAGTAAATTTTCACTGGTCCACAAAACTGTTATTACTACAAGTCTTTGCTTACCCTCTGAACTGAGAGCAACATTGAAGTATCCTATAGAGAGTTTAGATATTTTGCTATTCCAAAACTTAATTTGGCTGGAGAAATACTGTTTTGTATTCTATTAGGCAGTTTCCTAATCTCAGCACTAGTCCTTTCAGGCCTCTATGATTTTCCAATGTCTTTCAATGTGGCTGAAATTACAATAGGGCAAAGATGAATTTACTTATCTGTTTCCTATTGACCAGGGTTGATGGCAATTCTGCACTCTGGTGACCCTGTGTGGTAAATTTACTATTATGACCATTTTATCATTGAGGAAACTGAAGTTCGGAGAGTTTGGGATTTGTCCATGATTTCTGGGCTCTAGTTAACCTTGCTTTTACAAATCTCTCTAGCTGTGTGATCCTGGGAAAGTCATTTAACCTCTCTCTGCCTCAGTTTATGCATTTGTACAATAGAAATAATAATAGCACCAACCTCCCAGGGTTGTTTTAAGGATCAATTGAGGTAATTCTTTGCAAACCTTAAAGCAGTATGTAAACGGTAGCTACTTTTTTAGGTCAAAATATCCTTATAGACTTGAACTAGAATCTATAAGCCAGACTTCAGCATTCCTTAGCTTTACTTTTATTTTAAATTTGCTTACAATTTTATATTTACTCTAATTATTCAGAACTTGGTACTACCCTGTTCAAGCTATTAAGCCACAAAAGAGGAAGGCATGATTTGGAGAAAAGCCTAGAACTCAAGTCTCTTCCATTCCTTATATGCTGTCAAACCCCAAAAGAATTCTCTTCTCCAGGGTCTGCAAGAAATCCATTGTGCTTTACCCAGAGTTCTTTGGACACAGCTGCAGCTGAAAAGCACTTTACTCAAGTTCATACATATAAACGTCTCATCAGTCTGAAGGCATAAACAACTTCAGGAAGTTTGGAATATGTTATTAAGTCTATTCTCCTGGTTTCCTTGTCATATGTTCTTGGCCTGGTGCAAAAGTTGGGTTTTTTTTCTATGCTATCGTTCGGTACTTGGTTTTAACTGCTCTTCCTTTCCTAACCTTTCCTGGGGAAGCTCTTTGTCTCACGTCACAATTTTAAAGCTGGTTTGAAAAAACAAAAACAAAAACAAAACCTCCCCAGGAAATCATATTGTGTTATTTCAATGGATCTAGCTCTTCTTATATTTGTGAGGCATCACTAATTCAGGATAGGGAAAGGTCAGCAGGGGTAGGATACAAGTCCTTTTGAGGTCATGAAAAATTAGAACCTTTCAAAATCAAGTTAGAGGAATTTTTAGAATATATAGGAACATGAACTGCATGGAAAAAAGTGTCAAAGAGAAGTGTTCCTGAGAACTACTGTAATGAATGAGGAAATATAATCCCCATATTCATTATTTTTATGTAAACAAGATCCTGATAAAGTGATTGCAAAAGGATTAAAAAGATGATTTTCATAAGTGGGGGGTACACAGTTTCCTTTAGTAAATTCATTTTTTCTTTTCTTTTTTTTTGGAAGGCAATTGGGGTTAAGTGACTTGCCCAAGATCACATGGCTAGTTTTTGTGTTAAGTGTCTAAGGCCAAATTTAAACTCAGGTCCTCCTGACTCCAGAGCCAGTGCTCTATTCATTGCGCCACCTAGCCACCCTGAAATTCATTTTTTCAAAGAATATATAATACATCAGTATAGGTATACAACCATCCATAGAACTATAGTAAGAAGCTCAAGTTTGGTTCAGCCTAGGCCTAAATGATCATGAGTCTTGAAGTTGTGGGGTCCAGATTAATGTCAGTTTCTACTTTATCTTTTCCTTGCTCTTGTACTCTAACCTAATGGACTCTCCTGAAGAGATAAGAACTGTGTGGCTCCAAGACTGTTTATACCCTGTTCAATTTTGTAAGTTTAAGTCTCCACACCATTCTTCTGCCCTGCTCCTTTGCTCTGATATACCAAACAAAACCATAGAAAAAAAATGATTCCCTTCTTGCCCTTTGATAGGACCAAGGTTCCCCTACAAAAGAGATTAGTCTTCCCTAAAAGGCAACAAAGCATTTTGGTGCCTCTTCAACTTGGGGGATGTCTGAAGACCTCTCAAATCACCACACTCTGACCGTCTAGTCTAGGGATGGGGAATCTGTGGCCTTGAGGTCACATGTGACCTGCTAGGTCCTCAAGTGCAAACCTTTCATTCAGTCAAAAGGTCGTAATTGAGGACCTAGAGAGCCACACTCGACCTTGAAGAGACAGGTTTGCCACCCCTGGACTCTAGCCTTAGGATTTCCCCGTGGGGATAAGGGAAACTAAGCACTACAGAATCCTTGTTGCACATCTTTGCAGTTTTAGGGCATCAATTTGTCAACTGATGCGTTGGAAGGGCCTTATTTTGTACCAACAATGATCCTAAACTCAGAGGGTACTTGTGTTAGGCCCACCCTTAGAATTACCAGTGGCAGCTGGGTGGTGCAGTGGATAGAGTCAGAGAGACTCATCTTCCTGAGTTCAAATCTGGCCTAAGACTCTTACTAGCTTTATGACACTGGGCAAGACCCTGTTTGCCTCATTTCCTCATCTGAAGAAGGAAATGGCAAACCACTCCAGTATCTTTTTAAGACTTTGTCAGCTAATACCACTCACTGAACACTCACAGGTGCTTTGCACCAGGTGCCTTGGGTTATATAAAGAGATTAGAAATCAAGATCCATGCCCAGGAAGGGTGGAATGACAAAGTGCCCTCCCCAGTTACATGTATATCACTGTACTTTTTCTATCATAAGAACAGTAGCAATAATTTACATTTATTTCTCATAACAGCCCTAGAGGGAGTTGGTATAAGTATTATTAATACTACTTTAAAGAGAAAGAAACTGAGTCTCAGTGAGGTTAACTGACTAGCCCACTATAGTTACAACTTAAAAATCAATGGCGAGGCTAGTGTTCTTATGTATATCTCCATTGATTGGGGGCTTTGTAATGCCATGCACAGAAGCTTTCCAGAAGAACTGCTACTGTGAACAGCTTTTTTAAGGTTCTGATTACTCAGTATAGTGGTCACTCTATTCCATAACAAAAGCAAAACATCCATGGAAAATCAAGGTTCAAAATACAGCATTCACCATATTACAACTTATGACAGAAAATCACAATATAATATTCACAACATAGTCTCAAAGTAAAATAGTCACTCTTAAGTTAATTCAGTTAGTCACTTATCAGTGGTCTCAAAGTACAACAGTCAAAGTCTTCCACTCATGGGGCAAAGTCTTGATTAACTCAATCAGTCACTTATCAGTAGTTTCAAAGTACAATAGTCAAAGTATTCAAAGTACAATCAGTCACTTATTCAGCAAAGTCTTACTAAGTATCATACATAAAACCCTCCATCCCTTAGGTCACTAGTAAACTATAATTCCATAATTACTCAGTACCCAAGGAGAGGTCTTTTCTTCATCTTGACTTGGGGCCTGTTCTCAGATTTCCTGGATCCCCTTCCATGGTCCCAGATTCTACCTGGATTCACCAGACTGTCACCTGGGTTCAATGGCAGACAGCTCCCAGTTCCTTGACCAGCTCTCTGGACAGGTCCTGTTCCACACTGAAGTTCACAGGGTCTGGTCCATGTCAGATCCTTCACCATTTCTGGTTCAAAGAATTCAAGGCTCAACCAAGCCACAAACAAACAAAGTCTCAGCATCCCAGTCATGCTGCAGTCACCTGGACTCCTGGCTCCGAATTCTGGGGTCCTGGTTCCTGGCTCTAGCTCCTGGCTCCTGAGCTCTTGGACTCCCGTTCAGAAGAAGCTCCACCACCACAAGTTCTCAGGACTCAGTTCTCCATTCTTCTGTAGCTGCTCTGCCACCAGATCTGGGTCTCAAGGAAATTCTGACTGAGCCTCTCTGGGGCTTTTCTTATATACACAGTATTACCTTCTTCCTTCAGCCAACCCCTTCCTGTTACATCAGTTAACAGGAGACAGGAGTTCATGCCTTCTGTTCCCCCAATCAGAGTCTTGGTCAGTTACTAAGTGTTAAGTACCTGCTACTTTTTGCCAACACAAAGGGGTCTTCAAATTCAAAATTACATTACCATTACAGGCTTTGATACTATTTTATTATTTTTATTATATTTTAAATAATATTTTTATATTTATTTAGAATTTATAGATATGATGTATAATATTATTTTATATAATATTACTATATTTATATTTTATTTATATGTTATTTCATTGTTATTATTATATTTTAATGTTATAGGTGAGGTGTGTATATATAGAAAAGAATGGATGAAAAAGTTAAGGATACTTAAGAACTATAGTCCCAAAGTTCTACCTTAAAGAGCCCCCTGAGCTCCTGAGTGGTGGCAGCAGATATTACTAAAGGTGAAAAAGGAAACATCCTTGGGAGGCATCCCTGGGGGTTTTATCCCAGGAGCTCCAAGTGTCCAGGAGAAAGATTAGGAGGGAAGAACACAGCACAGAGAGGGAGAGAGGAGATGTCAGTCACATCCTGGTACCTGGGACTGGGCATCCGGCCCTTGGGACATGGGACATTCATCCGGGACAATGAGATCAACAGGCTGAATCTGAGGCATGACTTCATCTCTGCTCACTCTTCCATACACTGCTCCTATTTGCCAGGTGTGGGCTATGGGCCTGCACGAGCCATGACCTCAGGCCAACAGAGATATCTGTGAGCGTCTCACATTCACTGTGATGAAGACTCAAAGGGAGAGAAAGCCAGAAGATCCAAACCATGGGTTTTGCTGATCAATGTTCCTTCCAGTCTTTGGGAATGCCTTACTGACGCTCTGGCTGCATATGTGGACAGGCTTGTCTGACCCGTGATATACTAGCTTCCTCCTACTATCTGACTGCCCCAAATATCTGTCCCTGGAAGAAACGTCAGTGCAATCCAGCTGTTCCCTGCAGTCCTGACTCAGCAGGAGCATCCCCAGGGAATCTTCTACATGCTGCAGAAATCAGCATCTCCTTCCATCACCTCCGTGCCCCATAGCAATGCTCTCTTCTCCCTATATACATCAGTCACCTCCATGATCTCTGTGGGACATCCTGGTCTTCTTGCTATATGTCAGACATGCTGTTCCACACCTTTGTTCTGCCTTTCTCCTGTTCCTGGAATGCTAGCCCTCCTTATCTCTGCCTTTTGGAATCTCTGGGGATTTTTTTTCTCAAAATTATTCAAGCACTGCTTTCTCTAGAAGGCCTTTCCTGGCCCTCCCCAGCTGTTAGTGTCATTTCCTCTAAAGCTTTCTTGTATTTTTTTTTAGTCTGTAGTTTTTATGCACCTGAATATGTTACATATTGATTTCTCTCATTAGAGTGTAAACTCCTTGAAGGCAGGGCCTGTTTTGCTTTTGTCTTTGCATTCCAGAGCTTAGCTCAGTTCCTGGCATACACTAGGTACTTAAATAGTTGTTGCTTGTTTGTTACAAGGTTGTATTTTGTAAGAATCAGATCTGCTTTCAGTAAGTGATTTTTCAGAAAAATGATTTAGTGTCTTGAAACTCCTAGCTTAGGGCAACTTTAACTACTTCCTTGTGCCCTGATATAGAAGATTAGACTATGAACCCACCACCACCACCTGAACAAGGGGTTCTTAATTTTCTGGTGAATCTTATGAGCCATTTCTCAGAATAATTTTAGATAACTGAAGGAAATGCTAAATTTCCATTAGAAGTTAGTAAAAATAAAGATACAATTTATTTCACATCCAAGCTTATGGACTCTCTTGAAATTTCTTCATGGACTCCTTATCTCTTTAAGAACCCTTTGCCTTAAGGAAATAGAGTTTGGTTATTTAAGGCCAATGAATGAATGACTAGCTTCCTTATTTCCATGGAAGCATTTAAACTTTAAAGCCTTTCTCTGTGGCCATCTCATTAGGGGAACAGCATGACACATTAAATTAACATAGTATACTTGTGGTACCATTGATCAATATTGATAGGTTAAAGATACTCTATACAAATGTTAGTAAGGGGGAAGTAAAAAGTCTTTAGATAGTGAAAATAGCAAGAATAAGATTAAAGGGAAGTTCAAGTGAGTTGAAAAATCTTAATACTTTTAAAATAATATTAGTTGCCACATGGGACCTTAACAATGTCAGATACTGGCATAATTTAATAAATGTTTACTGAATTGATTTTTTTTTGAATGAGTCTATTTGAAACTTCAAAGTCCCCACAAAAAGAAGTGATCAAATAGCCAGAGAGAAGACAAGGCAGACTTTGGGGCCGATATCACTACTGACATATTGTCCATTCATTTTTTGCAGCACTGTCTCTGGTTGGTTGTTGCCAATCATGTGAGTACATACCATCTATTAACTGGCAGTGTCTGTGCTGAAGAGTTTATGGGAAATCAGGGGAGCAGTGGTGAAGATTGCTTAGTTCAAGCGCAGCAAGGTGCAGACAGACACTAATGAAAAGTAGCAACTGACACACCTTTCACAAGCCTGTTTATGGGTGGAGTAGCCCTCCACTTTCTCCTGATCTACAGAGAAACAGGATCTCTGGGCTTAGGAGATAAGAAAGATATCACACAGAGGTGGTAAAATAGGAATTGTGCTGTAGGAAGGAGGGAATGCCAGACACAATGGCAAGGGCAGACTTCTTGCTGGGGCCAGCCTTTGAGTTCATCCACACTATTCAAAGATGAGTTGACTGTGGCTAGACAGGTCAAAGGTACCTCCCAATCACAGGAGAACCAGGAGCAAGTTCCATACCTGGTACTTATCCAGTGACACACCCTCTCCCCAAATCTCAAATCCATTCCCAATGCCAGTTCCAGATCTAGAGTTCTATGTCATTTCTAATTAATTGAGTATTGGGTAGACACTTCTTTGGAAGTAAGAAGGGAATTCTACAACAGTGAGAATGGGAGTGGGGGTGGAGCAAACAAATAGACTGGAGGTTTCCCAGAAATCTGGGATAAAATTCAAACCTAAGTGTGGGGGGCTTCAAGGTTCTGGGAGAATGAGAGTCTCACAATGACATTTGGTAAATATCCTGTATGCTTATTCTACTTTGTTCCCTAGTTCATTTGTCTATCAATTTTATGCTGAGTAAATGCCAGATGCAGACTCTAAGCTTATCTTGCTTCTAGAGAGCCAATACTGTGCCATAGTCACATGACTAGCATTCACTAAAATCTGCCAGGTTCAAAGGAGGAAAAAGGAGTTCAGGTTTTACCAGTGGATGGGGGCTCTAAGCTAATTTTGATAAGTAGCTCCATAAATCCACACACCCCTCAATAATAAATTAATGATGCTCCACAGAGAGAGGAGGAGCTAAAGAATAGGTCATTGACCCTTTCAGAACCATGAAGAGCTTAGTCAACTTTTTCACCCAATGGGACACACTTAAACTACCAATGGGAGCCTGGGACTCCCTACTGAGTAGATATCAATTCCATCTGGTGGTTAAACAACCTTTTTTTTTTTTTTAACTTCCGAATGATACCAGTGGGACTTTGCTTTACTCAGTTTCAATGACTGAAAAGCAATGCAATTGGATGAGATGTTCTCTTCAGATTTTGACATTTTATGAACCTATGCTTTTATGCATGAGAATCACCAGGCAAGGGTGGAAGCCCAAGGCATTCCTTCTCTATATAACTGACACCCACCTTGATCGTGGCCACCATTTGTCATCACAGAAGACCTTATAGAAGACATTACAATACCAGAAATTGATTGTGTTAGAAAGGAACTCAGTTATGATTTTCTCAGATAACCTTTTTACTAGCTACATGCTTTTTCCATCCCCTACAGGAATTTCTGTACAGTAATACCAACATATCGATATTGATAAATGTTATATAACAAAGTCTATTAAATTTTAGAGAGGAACAGACAGTGAACCCTAGTAAATAATTTGCCCATTCCCTTTTTTATATATATAAAGTGTCCTTTCATTTGATGTGATTTCTACAGAGAGGGAAAAAAATACAATACATAGAAAAGAATATGGTTTCATAATAGCGGGACAGAAATGTGTACAGAGATGGATAGTATACAGTACTTTTCTAGAGTGAAAAGCAATTTCCTTCACCATATAAGTCATAAGTTTTTATCATCCTCACAAACTGACTTGGGAAGTCCAGTGCCTGAGACATGGTATTCTTTGAGCAACATACCATGCAAACCATATTAAATTAATTTCAATTCAATCCAATAAACATTTATAAGTATTTACTGTGAGCCAAACACTGTATTAGGTATGGTGATACAAAGACAAAAATGAAACAGTCATATCCTCAAGAAACTTCCATTCTTCTTGGGGACTACAACATGGCCACAAGTAAATACAATGTACATGTAGAGATCATAAATTCATTTAGGATTGTAAACTCCAGTTGTACTCTCACAATCCACATGTGTGCTAGGAGGTCCCCAAAGTTCTGCTGCCTACCTCTTACTCTCATGATTCTAACTCCAGAGGAATTGGGACACTTTAATATTATTGGAGGGAGTCTCTCCATT
This sequence comes from Petaurus breviceps papuanus, assembly GCF_028583685.1. NCBI lineage: Eukaryota > Metazoa > Chordata > Mammalia > Diprotodontia > Petauridae > Petaurus > Petaurus breviceps. The sequence goes on from NW_027186473.1 coordinate 11,697,997, forward strand.
CTTGCATATGCTGGTTCAGCAGCCAACCAAAAGACCTTTTATTTTCCCTTCATAAGATAGATAGGAGGGGGTGGCTAGGTGGTGCAGTGAATGGAGCACCGGCCCTGGAATCAGGAGGTCCTGGGTTCAAGTCCGGCCTCAGACACTTAACACAAAAACTAGCCATGTGACCTTGGGCAAGTCATTTAACCCCAATTGCCTTCCAAAATAAAAGATAGGAAACAGCCACAAAATACCTATGTATTCTCTGAAATGGAGAATTGGAGAATTGGACCCTTCCACTGTGTGTTACCATGTATTTCAGAAGCAGGCTAACCAAATGCACCCAATGCTCCTAGGACTGGGCTCTCAATGGACAATCCCCCATCACATACATACAAAGTAGCATAAAGTAAGGGAGAGCTAGGTGGTGCAGTAGATAAAGCCCCAGAGTCAAGAGGACCTGAGTTCAAATGTGGTCTCAGACACTTGACACTTACTTAGCTGTCTGATGCTGGGCAAGTCACAATACCAAATTGCTTTGCCAAAAAAAAAAAAAAGTAACATAAAGTAATATTGAAAGGAGGAGAATGAACTCAGGGGTCATGTCAAAATCTGAAGAGATTTTTGTCTCATTTGGGGTTTTCTTGACAATGATACTGGAGTAGTTTGTCATTTCCTTCTCCAGCTCATTTTATAGATGAGGAAACTGAGGTAATTGGGGTTAAGTGACGTGCCCAGGGTCACACAACTACTACGTGTTTGATGTAAGATTTGAACTCACTGGAATTTAAGGCTGATGTTCTATCCACTGCGCCTCCTAGCTTCCCTCTCACTAGGGGTCGTCTAATTAGTCTTTTGCTTATGAGAGGAAAAATAACCCAGTTATGCTTACACTCATAGATTGGGAAGTTCACCTGGCCTCTGGTTATTTTTAACTGGCTGTAACTCTAGGGGAGAAAAAAAAAACCTCAACCTGTTTCCCTATTTCATGAAAACCAGTTAATATTTTTCAATCATCTACATGAACATCATCTCATAAGGGTAGAATAATAACAAATCATTTTATAAAATTCTTTGACATTTTCACTTTAAAGAAGGTGTAGGAAGCCTTAAGCTATTGTGATGAGCCATTAAGTCATTAAGCTATGGCGAGTCATTCACAGTTACCAACATAGGACTATGAGCAATGCAAGAAGGTGAGGGAAAGAGGACTCACCAGAATGGATGGCTGATGATCTGAGTTCAAATCCTGAATCTTTCACTTATTAACTGACCTTAGCCAAATTTCTCTGACAGCACCCTTCCTCTTGCCTGGTTTCTTCATTAAAGTCAGGATGATAACCTATGTGAAACAGTTTATAAATTATGAGGTACCTTAAGAAGGTCAGTGACGGCTATCTCTGAAAGAGTCCTCTGAAAATCCAGATGAATTCAGGGAGCCTTTGGGGGAGGGAAGGCAATGGGGTTAAGTGACTCGCTGGTGAGTATCTGAGGCTGAATTTAAAATCAGGTCTTTCAGGCTCCAGGTCTAGCCCTCTGTGTGCTGTATCACCTAGCTGCCTAGGGTAAAACAGTCTATTGAAAGGACAAGTGTCATATTGTGGGAATGGAAGGATGGTGGTCCCTAATGGGATCTAGCAAGAGGATAGATGATGTGTAAGAACTCACGATTGTTTTTACAGAATTGTACAAGAAGAAACCCAAGCAGTCCCTGCACTGGAAAGTCATACTTTCCTGTGGAGGACTCCAACACAACCTATATGTGGCACCAGGCTGGTACCTCCAACATTCTCTGAACTGATCCTTTTCTTAAGAAACCTTTGTTCAGTTGGGGAATGGCTAAACAAGTTGGGGTGTATGAATGTAATGGACTACTATTGTACTATAAGAAATGAGAAGCAGACGGATTTCAGAATAACCTGGAGAGACTTCTATAAACTGATGCTGAGTGAGGGGAGCAGAACCAGGAGAACATTGTACATAATTACAGACACATTGTATCTATGATGATTGACTGATAAACTGGGCTCCCCTCAGCAGCGCAAGTCTATAATACAGCTCCAAGAGACTCATGATGGAAAGGGATATTATGGAGCCTGAATGCAGATTGAAGTAAACTCCTTGCTCTCTCTTTTTGTTTTGTTTGTTTTTCTTCTTCCTCATTGTTTATTCCATTGGTTATAATTCTTCTTTACAACTTGACTAACGTTTAATGTGAAGTTGTATGTAGAACCCATAATGGATTGTATACTGCCATGAATGGGGAGAGGTGATGGGGTGGGGAGGAGGGGGAGAAAATTTGGAACTCAAGAATTTGTGGACCTGAATGTTGTAAACTAAAAGTAAGTAAATAAATAAATAAGAAATGGTCTATTCAGATGGTATCATCAAACTAGCCTTTAACGTGTGGGTGGCTGGAGCCAAACAGAGCAGATTAGAGACAGGGGAGTCAAGAATAAAACAGAAGTTTAATTTCAAAGTGAGGGGAAACAGCTTGCAAGCAAGGAGGGATCTAGACACAGGTGTCAGGTGCCCCACCCCCAGTGGGGGTACCCGAGGCAGTGTGGGGAGATCTCAGTACTTATACCAATGGCTATGCAGTGAGCTGTAGCCCTGATGATAAAGGGTAACAGCAACAATGAGACAAGTTTGATATGTAGCAGGGCTTCATGACTGGAACATGGGTACTTGTCCAGTGCTTTTCTGAATTCAGAGATCACCTGTTGCTAGTCAAAGCAATACAACAATGATATGATTTTGCCAGAGGGTGAGATCATCCAGAGGGTGAGTGCAAAGGATTGTTGTTATGCCAAGCTCAGGGTACAGCTTGTTTGCTGGGTCCTAGCTCTGGAAAACAGGGTGTCTCCCAATATCTTGACAGTGGTAATGAGGGCTTTTGCAGAATGGTGTCAGTGGGATTAGAGGAAGGGGACAGGTGTGAGAGATGTTAGAGAAGCGGAATCAGCTAAGCATGGTAACTGGTGGAAGAGGAGAGATGAAGAGTGGAGAACAGAGAAATATCACCCCAAGCCTGCACAGCTGAGGGAAGAAAGTATAGTACAGATAAATGTAAATAGTAAAGCTAAGAAAAGGAGCAAGTTTAAGGGGGAATGATGATAAACTCAGACTCGCACTTCTGAGTTTGAGTTGCTCGCAGGTTGCAAAATCATCCCTCTCTCCCTCTTCACCTACATATCTTGGGATCCCTAGCTTCATTCAAGGTGTAGCTCATGTTCCACTTCCTAAAGGAGGCCTGTCTTGATCCTTCCAGTTGTTAGTGTTCTGCTAGCCCCCCCATCCCCCAATGACCTTGTATTTTTTAAAAAAATATTTATGTCTCTATGTACATGCTATTTCCCTCCAGTAGGATGTGAGTTCCTTGGAGTCAAGGGCTTTTTCTTCCCCATTTTTTTATGTCTTTGAGTCCCCAGAACCAAATACAGTGCCTGGCATATAGCAGGGGTTTAATAAATGCTTATTGTATTGTAGTGAAGGTAGTGGAGAAACAAGTGGACAGTTCAGAAAAGAAATCAAGGCTACAGGCATAGATTTGTGAGTCATCTGAATAAAGGTGTTAGTTGAAGCTGTGGGAGTGAATGAATTTGCCAAGGGAGAAAATGTAGAGATGTCAAGGACAGATCTTTGGCAATGCCCACATTCAGAGTTTGGGGAAAGGACAAGGAGTCAGAGATGGAGACAGGAGCAGTTAGAAAGGATAGAGGAGAAGCAATATGTTGTGATATATTTGAAGCCAAGGGAAGAAAGAGTATTCAGTAGAAGAGCAGGGAGTCATCTGGGTCAAAAGCAGTGGCAAAGTCAGAAAAGCTGAGGACAGAGAAGAGACCATTGACTTTGGCTATTCAGGAGTCATTGGTGACCTTGGAAAGATCAAGTGAGGACCTAGTTGAAAGGAGATGAGGATTGTCGTGAAGAAGAGTAGGCATTGGATAGATAACTTTGAAAGATTTCTTTTATTATAACTTTGACAAATATGAACAAACACTAACATTTTTTAAATGCTTTATTTTTTCCCCCAGTAATAAGCAAAGACAATTTTTAACATTCATTTAAAATTATTTTTGAGTTCCAAATTATCTCTCTCCCTCCTTCACCTCTCTCCTCTCTGAGACAGTAAGGAATTTGATGAGGGAAGCCATACTATAATTTAGAAATTTATAACATAGGTAGCACCATTTTTGAAAGGGAAGAATAGGGATAGAGGAAGAAGGAATTGTGTATGGATATAAAACTGCAGCACATATTGGAACCCTGTCTCCCTTCCTCTTCTCCTCCCCCTCCGCGCCCAGTTCCTTTGGGATGGGAGCTGTCCAGGTATCTGTGCAGTAGGAGTATGCCCTGTCCAACTGATTCATCTTATCTCACATGTAACAGATGGTTCTCACTTCATCAATATTTCATCAATTTGTGGGCATGTGGTCTGGGGCAAATAAAAGTAAAATGATTTTCATGTCTCCAGTTTTGCTTTTAATATTTAGAGATTATATTTCAGCAAAAGCCTCTGAGAAGTAAATAAATGAAAACAATCACTGCCAACATAAATTCCCGTGATCACTGCAGACAAGGGGCTTGAGGTTCCACGGCCCCATTAGCAAATTGGCATCTCTCCTTCCTTACTCCCCAAAGTGCACACTTGCCAAGCTGAAATGTAACCTTATTTCCCTAGAGAAATGTTTCTCTCGCACAATACATTTTGAATCAAACTTGTCACAAGTCCCCAACTGTAACTGGCTATCTTTACAACAGTCTCTTTCTATGGTCACTGACATCAGATGTCCTCATCACATGCAGAAGGACCAGGGCCATATATCTCTCAAAAGATTAAAGAAAGACAATGAAGCCAGTGTTTAAGGAGGGCTTATAAAATATGGTAAATATCAGTCAGAAAGACAGTTCAGATTTCCTATGAGATTACAAAACTATCTAACATGGTCAGAAGCCTGATAATCAGGAATGACTCAATCTCTAATCTTCTGACTAGGTCTATCAGACTATCCTGGTCTTCCATAAATAGATTTCATGAAATGAACAGTTTAATAGTTATGTCTCAAATGTCTTGCTTCTTTTGTTTCATTCTATAGGGTGTCCCCAAAGTCCCAAGCTTTAATAGCTTAATACTGTACTAGGAGTTTGGGGACACCCTGCATTCTCAGCAAATATGCAAATGTCCATTACTGGATTGCCTTCAGGAGATAGCAAACCTCCTTTGATGACCCCAAACATTGTTTCTACTAGAAACAAAGGCCCATATTGTTAATACTAGTATTCTACCCATGTTATTCGTCTAGAGATATCAAACACAAAGTTTTCTGAAGAATTGAGAATAACTACCATTCAGAGGGCAATAGAATAGTACACAATAGGTGTGGACAGATTGTAGCATACAGCCAATAAGGAACCTCAAAGAATAGCAATTTATAGTTCACAGATGTAGAGCTGGAAGGGACCATAAGGACCAGTTAGTCCAACTGTGTCATTTTACAGATGAGGAAACTGTGGGCCAGAGAAGTTAAGTGATTTATCCAAGGTCACCAGTGTAGTAAATGTGATGGGGGAACCAAGATCTTCTCAGTAAAAGATGTCATCATCATTATGATGGGGGGAGAGGGGACAACAGATTTTGGTGGACCACCCGAGAGCTCCAATGGGAGTCTTGGGATGTCAGAAATAAGTGACAAAGGCCTCTAGTTTGTTAGGTGGACTCTGTCAAATTTATAAAAGAACACAGAGGAGTCACATGGGATAGATAGGCATAGATAGATTATAATCTGCATCATTGCAGGAGACACTCAAGTCAATAGAATTACAGATCTATTTGTGTATATTTTGGGGAAAAAATCAATAAACTACATTAATGAGCCATGAGGCAGTACTGATCATCTACATAGGACCAGACTGGTGATCTCACCAGAGTGGGGAATTCCTGGTACAAAAACTACTTCCATCAATACAAATCAACATCTTGCCTTAGAAAGTTTCCTGGGTATACTTGACTTAGCTATAGTTACACAGTCAGTATTTATCAAAGGCAAGACTTGAATCTAGTTCTTCTCGACTTTGTGTTTGGCTTTCTATACACTATAACACACTGCTTCTCCTGCTTATCCATCCTGGTAAATCAATAACTAATACTCCATTCCCCAATGGTTAGTCAATCAACAAGTATTCATTGAGTGTCTGCTATGTGCAATCACTGTGCTTATTGCTGGGAATACAGTCTTTGCTTCCAAAGGGTTCACAATCTAATGAAGGAGACAACATGTCAACCCTCCTGTACAAACAAGCTACATACAGGATAAATTGGAGATAATAAAAAAAAGAGGAGGCACTGGCATGAAGCGAGAATCAGAAAAGTTTTCTTGTGTAAAGTGGGACCTGAAGGAAGCTGGAGAAAAGAAGGAGGAGGAGGAGGAGGAGGAGGAAGAGGACAAGGAGGAGGAGGAGGAGAGATAATTCCAGGCATGGAGTGGAAGAGTCAGTGAAAATATCAGGAGATGGAATATCAGGATGGTGGTGCCCTCAACAATAATAGAGAAGATCAGAAGAGGAGAGGATTGGGGAGGGGGAAGAAATAAATAAAGATAAGTGGTAAAAGGAATGAATAAACAGTTCCCAAAAGAAGAATCACAAACTATTAATAACCATATAAAAGAATGTTGCCAATCACTAATAATTAAGAGACACGCAAATCAAAATAACACTTCACACCCTGAAAATTGGCAAAGATGAAAAAGAATGAGAATAGTGAACATGGGTGGGGTTGTAGGAAAATTGGCATACTAGTGCATTGTTGGTAGAGCTGTGAATAAATACAACTATTTTGGAAAGTAATTTGTAATTGTGAAAATACAGAGACTAAAATGTTGATATCTTTTGACCTTGAGATTCCACTACTAAGAATATGCACCAAGAAGGCCATTGAAAAGAAGAAAGTTCCAATATGCACCAAAATATTTATAGTAAAACTTTTCATGATAGCAAAGAATTGGACAAAGTAGATGTACATTGATTGGGGCATGACTAAAAAATTTATGGTATGTGAATGTTTTGAATATTACTGTGTTATAAGAAACTATAAATATGATGAATATAGAGAAGTATGGATAGATTTACATGAACTGATATAGTGAAATGAGCAGAACCAAGAAAATAATATACACAATGACTACAATATAAGTGGAGAGAACAACCACAAAAACAATCAAGCAAATCTGAAAAAGTACAAAGAATAAGCATGGTTCCAAAGAAGAGATATGAGAAGATACCCCTATTTCACCCCTCTGCACAGGTGGAGGGTAGATGGGGTTCTGTTGGTCAGTCAGTTAATAGTCAACAACCATTTATTGCACACCTACTATGTGCAACCAATGTGCTTGGGATACAAAGAAAGTAAAAAAGTCTTTGCTTTCATGGAGCTCTCAGTTTAATGAAGAGGATGTGTAATATTTTGCACATGTTTTCAGAGCTTTTTGGTATATTTAATTATTTCCCTTTTTTTCTTTAAAAATATTTGTTACATGGGGTATCACTTTTGGAGGGGAGAGGGAGAGACATGGGATATTTTGGCAGAAAGGCATAAATATATAAATATATCTATATATTTATATACATATATAAAGATATAAATAAAAATTTATTTTAAAACAGTAACAGATTTTTATAATAAGTTCTCCATGGTTTACAAGGAGTTTTCCTTACAACAACCCAGTTAGGTTGGTAACTTTTATTTGTTCTCTAGACTTCTTTTTCATCTTCTCACCAAATACTTCCCATCTCAAAGACATCTCCACCCACTCTCTTGATTGGTGACTCCAAGTCCTGGACCAACATTTCCAGAGGGGCTGGTCCTGCTCACTTCCTCCTAGCCACCCTCACTCTCTGGACTTCTCCAGCTTTCTAACTTTGCTTAATGTGTTGTCTTCTCCCATTAGAAAGGGGGCTCCTTGAGTTCAGGGATATAAGCTTGGGGATCTCTCTGGCATGCTTGTACTCATGGTTCATAGCACAATGCCTACCTCATACTAAGTGCTTGTTGTATTCAATACTATTCATAAAAATATTCAATATTCAATACTATTCATAAAAATATTCAAAAAATTCAAAACTATTCATAAAAAGTTCAGTCATTTTTCAGTCATGTCCAACTCTTTGTGACTCCATTTGGGATTTTCTTGGCAAAGATATTGGAGTGGTTTGGCATTTCCTTCTCTAGCTCATTTTACAGATGAGGAAACTGAGGCAAACAGGGTTAAGTGACTTGTCCAGGGTCACACAACTAGTAAGACTGGATTTGAGCTCAGGAAGATGAGTCTTTCTGATTCTAAGCCCAGTGCTCTGTCCGCTGCACCACCTAGCTTCCCCAGTAAGTGTTTAATAAATACTCTATCTCAGTAGCTGGCACAGAGTAAGTACTAATAAATGTTCTATATATCTCTCTATCTGTCTGTCTTTCTGCCATAAATATCAGTATCTCCAATTTACAGATGAGAAAACAGGTTCAGAGAGAATTGACTTTCATAGAGCCATATAGCTAGTTAAAAGTCAGAACCAGCATACATCTTCTGACTTCAAAACCTTAGTTTTTACTACTAGATCATGTTGCCTCCTTGTCATATTCTGGCAGAGTTTAATGTAGGTTTTGCCTAGCTTTTATTGGATCTGAAGAAGAAACAAACTGAAAAATGATTAGCCTACAACATTTTCAGGAAAAACTTTCATTTTCTCCTTGCTTGCATGATGAATTTGCACTACCTAGCAACTATCTCTCAAGTATTTCAGTGTACTTTATAAATTCACTTGAGATCAGAGGTCATGATTTCCATTAATAGATGAGGAGGCTGAAGCATAGGTAAGTGTACTGACCAGGGACACACAGGTCAAGTGTATGCAATGCATATCAGGTGGGGTGGAGACTGTGGGAGATTTGGCAAATAGACCATCTGAATGAATAACTGAAGACAAAGCTTTGAATAAAAGTGGACTCTCCACAATGCATATGAATTCATTGGACAATTCACACAGGATCATAGATTGGGGGCTAGAACAAACCTTAGATATCATCTAATCCAGCCCTCTTATTTTGGATGACCTAAAATTAGCCCCCAAAATGTTGCTTAACTTACACAAAATCCCACAGGTAGTAATAAGCAGAACCAGGATTGGAACCCAGGTCATCTGACTCCAAATCCAGAGTCCTTTCCAGTTGCATACTGACCAGAATGCTGACAATTACTGACCAGAGTACACTCCCAAGGGAGTTCTCTCAGAATGACTGTCCAGCTTCAGGTCTCTCTAGATGAGGCCAGAACATTGCATTTTCTACTGTGCTGGTTCCATGGTCTTACACTTTAATACCAGTCAGAATGAGGGTCAAGCATCCCAGTTAAATGTCCTCATAAAAGTTCATTGCCTCCCTAGCTATTATAAAAGACTATGCAAAACAAACTGACTCCTTCATTCCCCCTGACCTTCCTCTAGTCTTGCTTAAGACCCTGCAGAATTTCATTACTAGGGAAGAGTCAAGAAAGTAATGATGACATTTTGGGGTGAGCAATGGAGGAGTAACAGCTCATAATTTTTAAGGCATTTCATTGTTCAATCATTTTGGTCAAGTCTAACTCTTTGTGACCCTATTTGGAGTTTTCTTGGCAGTGGTTTACCATTTTCCTCCTCCACATTTCACAGATGGGGAAACTGAGGCAAACAAGGTTAAGTGACTTGCCCAAGGTCACACTGCTAGTAAGTATATGAGGCCAGATTTGAACTCAGGATGATGAGTCTTCCTGACTTCCAGACCTGGCACTCTATTTACTTCACCATATAGTTGCCCCTGTCTTAGAGAAAACTGAATCACCATAATGACCAATAAACTGGACTAAGTAGGAGGGTAGCATTGTGGAAAGTGACTAAATTTGAAGCAGACATAGATTCAGGCTATAAAGAGACCTTGACAGGCTAAAGCATTGGGTCAAATCAAAGAAGATGAATTTTGACAGGAATAAATGTAAAGTTTTACACTTGGGTTCAAAAAAGCAACATCAGAAACATGAGGTGAGGAAGGTACCATTTAGTCTAAAATAAATCTAAGGGCTTTAATAGCCTATGAGCTCAATATGAACCTAGAACATTATGTGGTAATTAAAAAAATAATGTGGTCTTGGGCTACATTAAGAGAAGCAGAGCCTCTTGGAATAAGGAAGTCCAACTCTCCTCTGCCCAGATAAGGTGACCTCTGGTGTTCCATGTAAAACACCGAGTGCTGCATTTTAGGAAGGATAAGCTTGAGTGTCTAGTAGAGGGTCACTAGGAAGTTCATCCCATATGAGGATTAGATGAAAGAAATGGGAATGTTTATCCTGGAGAAAACTTGGGGGGGAGAACATGCTAATATTATTCAAGGATCTGGAGGACTTCTATTTGGAAGTGGAAATAAATTTGTTCTAAATGGCTCCAGAGTACAAAACTAGAAACAATAAATAGAAGTATCAATGATTAGGCTTGATTCCCAATACTTAGAGTCATTCAAAAGCAGAAAGCATTCCCTCAGAACATAGAAGGGGACGGGAATAAGAATAAACGTTTACACAGCACCTACTATCTGTCAGATTCTGTTCTAAGTACTTTTTACAAATATCATCTCATTTTATACAACAACACTATGTGGTAGGTGCTATTATTGTTCCCATTTTACAGCTGAAAAAACTGAGGCAAACAGAAGTTAAGTGACTGACTTGTCCAGGGTCACACAGTTGGTGTATGAGGCTGAATTTGAACTCCAGACCCAGCACTCTATCCACTGTGTCACCAGCTGCCTCCTGAGTCACCAGAGCATTCTTTTCTCTCATTGGAGATCTTAAAACAAAAGCAGCAGAACCATTTGTGTGGTATAGAGGATTCATTTTTATGTATGAGCTGGACTCACGGGCTCCCATTCTTAAACTATGGTTCTATGACTTGAGATTGAAACTTAACACAGCTATTACTAGTTTTGTGATGCTGGACATGTCACTTTACATATCTGAACCTCAGTTTCCTCAATTGTAAAATGAGTCATATGATCTCTAAGTTCCCTTTCAGTTATATACCCCATGGTTCTAAGTCACTTCTAAATCTATGATGATTGCCAAAGCAAATTATGGACACTGTTCCCTCTGGGTCCACATCAAGAGCAAGTTCTGGCAAGGGCAATACCCTCCCATTGCTCAGACTGCAATTCAAAGAGACCAGACCATTTTGAGCAGGATGCTTTAAATCCTCAGTTGGTGAGAAACAAGAAGTAAGATTGAATTGTTTTGAGCAAATGGATTAGTTTTCGTGAAATTCCGAGCAAATAAAGGCCAGAGGAAATAATTGCATCTGGGATTCAGAAAAAGAGCATGGCAATATGGCAGCAGTGGTATCCAAGGGGCTGTAGCTGTGGATTCACAGGGCCAAAGGCCCAAAGTAAGGCAAGAGATCAAGAAAATGGTTACTCAAATAGGCTTCAGGTTCAGCTTTTAACCCTGTGTAAAGGGCAGGCTAGCCCATAGCAGATGCTTAATAAATGCTTGTAGGTTGACTTACCAATCATTCTAAGTCCCAGTCCTTTGGACTATTCTGAAGGAATTTCAGCTATGGACAGCTCCCATCAGCTACTAACACGTCCCTCATGGCAAAGAGTTTTGCCTGGGTGGTGGAGTCTTGTTCTCAGGAATACTACAGGAGAAAGTCAAACAACTATGACAACCAGGTCCACAATGAATTTATTTTATTTAATCTCAGCTGGATCTTCAGCATTTCACAGCTATTCTTTCATTCCTCCCTAATTGATTCCATCATGCATCCTGTGGTATCTCTTCTAAATTTTTTCTTCTTTCAAATACCTAAGAGCTTACAGCCTGAACTCATTTCTCAGCAGATGACCTCTCTTTCTATTTTATTGGGAAAATCAAGGCCATTCCCCATCAGTTCCCTCTTCTTTCCTACTCCACATTTCAAAAGCACTCTATGTATTTACCTGTCTTATCCTTCTTTGCTAAAGTGATCTTCCTAAAGCACAGGTCTGACCATGTCCCCACCCTCACCTCCAACTCAATAAACTTCACTGGCTCCTTATTACTTTCAGGATAAGATAGAAAAATCCTTGGTTTGGCTTTAAAAAAAACCTTTGTAATCTGTGCCCTTTCTACCTTCTCGGTTTTCTTACACCTTACTCCCCTCTACATAATCTAAAATCCAGGGACATTGACCTTTTTGCTGTTCCTTAAATAAAACACACCATCTCCAAAATGAGCATTTTTTTTTCTATCTCTCCTGCCTCATTTACATTTCCTGGCTTCTCTGGCTTCCTTTAAGAAGGCTTTCCTAATTTGCTCTAATGCAAACACCTTCTCTCTGAGATTATCTCCAGTTTATCCTGTTTGTACATATCTTGTTTGTACATAGTCGTTTGCATTTTGTCTCCTCCATTAGACTAGAACCTCCTTGAGAGCAGGGACTACTTTCACTTTTCTTTGTCTCCTAGCAATTAGAACAGTGCCTGGAACATAGTAGGCACTTAAGTTCATGAAGGCTTGTTGAAGAGATATCTCTCCTTTACAAAGCTAACCCTTCTACTTCTGTTCTCCAAATCATTCCCTTATGTCTCTTCTCAGAACATGGCACTTGGATAATTTCTCCTCTCTCATCTTCAGTTTCCTTCATCTATTATTCCTTTCTTTTCCCACTGCCCACAAACAGCCTTAAGTATCAACTATCCCTAAGAAACTTTGACTTGACTAAAGCTATTGCTTAAAATCTCTCCTCTTCCTTTCAGTGAAATTTTTTTAAAAGGTGTATCTATATTATATTATATAATATATAAATCTATATTATATTATATAATATATAAATCTATATTATATTATTATATTATGCCATGTCATATTTTATCTCATGTCAAGTCATATTACATTACATTATATTATGCTATATTACACTATATTATACTGTTATGGAAATACTTTTTTATTCCATGAATTAAAAATAAAACAAATTTTAAAATATTAAAAAGGTACATGTGCTATCATTGCTTCTTTCCCTAATTACTCCCTCTGCCATTTGCAAACTGTCTTATAGTCCCACAACTCTAATGAAACTTCTCACTCAAACATTGTCAGTGATCTGCAAATTCAGTGGTTTTTACTTGGTCTTTAACCTTCTTGACCCCTCTGTAGATTTAGAGGCTGCTGACCACTCTCCGCTCTGGGATATTCCTTCTTCACTTGGTATCCAAGGCACTACTCTCTTCTGCTCTTTCTCCTACCTCCTTGCCCATTCCTCAGTCTCTTTTGTTCATCATACATTTCCTGTCTCCTAAACATGGATGTTACCCAAGACTATGTCCCGTAGCTTCTGTGCTCTCTCCCTTGTGGATCTGTGTTCTCTCCTTTGGTGATCTCTTTAGTTCCCATGGATTCAGTCCTGTTTATGCAGAAAACTCTCAGATCTATGTATTCCATCTTAATTATCCTTTCAGGGATTTCTCAGATGCTTTGCTGAAATCTAGGGATAGCATGTTTACAACATTCTTCTGACCTAGAAACCTTCTCAATAAAAGAAAATTAGGTTAGTTCAGCATGTTCTTGATTTAGCCATGCTCTTTCTATTTATAATGTGTTCTAGTGTTTTACCAGGAATTAAAGCTATCTTCACCAACCTCTCTTCCTATTGTTGAAATTCAAGATAGCTGGATGTGGTAGTACATATCCATAAGCTACTAGGGAGGCTGTGGTTGGTGGTTTGCTTGAGCACTGGAGTTTTAAGCTTCAGTAGGTCCAGCCAGTTGGGTGTCCACATTGAGTGTGGCACCAATACAGTGAGTTCATGGGAGTGGGAGGCCATGAGGCTGCTTAAGAAGGAGCAAATTGACCCAGGTGTAACGTGGAGCAGGTCAATGCCTCAGAACCAGTCAACAGTGGGATCAGAGTCATGCATGGTCACTGAACTTCTAACCTGGGCAAAATAGGGAGACAATCTCAAAAGAAGGGAAAGGAAAAAGGAGAGGAGAGGGGAGGGGAGGGAAGGAAGGGGAAGGGACGGGAGGGGAGGGGAGAGGAGAGGAGGGGAGAGGAAAGGAAAAAAGAAAAAGGAGGGCATTTCATCTAACTCTTGCCATCTCCTCACTTATCTTAGGTTTCAACTCTTTGTTATTTTTGTTCTATTCTTGCCAGTCCAAAAGAAGCAAAATACAAGATGAACAGTCCTGCTTCTTCTCTGTCGTTTGCTGACTTGTCCCATTCCCACCTTCAGCAAAGGAGTAGCCCATCTTTAACTTTCTTCTTTCTCCTGACACAATTGAAAATATCCTCCTTTGCATCCTCCGTATTCACCACAGACTGCTGTGCTTAAGCGATCTGGATCTGGGGTGCCCCTTCTGATGCTTGCTCTGCCTGTTGAGCACCCCCAGTGGAAGCATGGTTAGTTGTCTCCCTAATGGTGTAACTGATGGAACTCAAGTCTCTGTTCTCCCCCCCCCCCCCCCTCCTTTTAGTTACTGTCATCTCCGGGCTTTCCCTGGTCTGTGGGGAGAGAACCACCTGGCAAGATCAAGAAAGAATTGACACAAACTCTACAAACAGACCCTTTTCATCCTGCAGCCAGGAAGCTAGAAGCAGCTTCTCCTCTCCTGAATGTTCATAGAGACAGGTTCATTTTTCCTAAATTCTGGTCCTAGATCCTTGAGCATTCCCTCTATCTTCTCTCCCCTCCCTCTCCCCGATGCTGTACCTCACCACAGGGCCAGATCTGGAGTTGAGAGGAAAATAAAAGAGGGAAAAAGGAAGGAGTAACTTTGCATCAGGACCTGGACCTTAAAATAACTATGGCAGAAAGGACAGGAGGTAGGAAGTATTGCAGCCAGGGGCACTCGGGAAAAATGTCTCCAGTGAGAAATCAGGCTTATTTATACTGACTCCTTGGGCTCTTTGAAGGGTTAATCCTTATGGTGAAACCCAAGTCCTATGTTCTGTAATAAAAGTTCTGTAATCTCCTCCTGATTCTTCTTTCCACATAACAACTTTAAAGTCAAATAGAAGTACCTTACTTCTGTATCCAAAGCTGGCTGTTAGCATGAGGCAGAATAATATAGGAGAAAAAGATTGGACTTGAAATTGAAAGGTACCTGGGCTTTAGTTCTGTCCCCAGTACTTACAAACTGTGTGAACCTGACCATCAGTCAGTCAATACCATTCATTAATCACCTACTATATACCGAACCTGGACTTGTTTCTCTATTTGTCAAATGATAATATTTGTACTACCTACCTCACTAATTTGTGAGGAAAGCCCTTTGTAAGTCTTAAAGCAGTATTCAAAATATATTATAATTCTTTTTCATTGGAAAAATAAGAGTGGAACATGAGACTGTGCTAGGGAATACATAGATGTATAAGGCACCATTCTTGCCCTGCAGGGATTTATTGCTCATACAAGACCCATATAAATGACTACAATAAGTCTAAATTTTTTGAGCAAGAAATCGAATTAGCAAATTAGGGTTTTATTATGGGTCCTATAAATAATCAAAAGTAGAGATATTTTGGAAACAAATAGCACAATTTCTAGTTTGTGAAGATCATCATGATGGGTAGACATGGGCCAGAAGTACTTGCTTAGAAGGGATATATAAAAAGGGCAGACAAGGCTCAAGAAATCATTCACCTATGTTATGGTACAAAAAGAAAAAGAAAATGAAGAGGGAAGCAATTATCCAGTGAATGTTGTCAAGGTCAGTGACTAATCTGACCGATTCAGGCCTAGACTCTGGTGTTTCTGAATGACAGTAGGGTTTTCTGGCTTGGATTAATCTGATAAACCTCCACATCACATTGCCTGTATTCCCACATAGCCTTCGCTGGACATAGAATACAGTGGTCCACTCAATAATGCTCCACTCAGGAGTTTTTTTTTTTACTTTCAAATACCCTTGCTGCAACAAAGAGGAAGGTCATCAGCTTAAAATTCTAAACCCAAAATGCAAAATGTTAAATGTCTTCATGATATTGTTAGCATCCCCCCATTGATTACATGTGCTACGTCCCATGATTCCTTTAGTTGTTAAGATCTCTCTAATCTTCACAGCACAGGATCAAGGCAGTCCTACAGAGAGCATTCCCTTTGGCATTTCATGCCTTTGTTTCAGTGGAGTCTTCATGTTTCATGGCTATCATTCAGGGCCTTTTGGATTTGTAAACTAATAGTGCAGTTCCAAAATGTAACTATTTATTTTTTGACCATGTTTAAATTTGCCTAAATCACTTGGGCAGCTCCAATAGACAAATTTACATCTAAAAATAAAAAAGATAGAAACCAGATCATGTTATCTAAATTACACATCCTTTCTGGTTTGGGAAATCCAAGGACACATCCATATGACCTACGCAAAACTCCCTGATCCCAGGGCTGTTACACATGGTTAGTCTAGGCCTAGGGATAGATTTTTATATAAACTAGGACCTTTTTCATTTCAGCATCTTCTCAAAGGCACAGTCATGTAAAGTCCTGAACAGATTCCCAGCCTAGCAAAAAAATTGATTGATAGAGCACAGTATTCCCATTTGTATAAATATTTTAAGTTGGAAAAAAAGCTTTTGTTATTTTTTTCTGCTAAAAAAATACTTTCAGAGATCGCTTCCTGTGTGTGACAGGAGTGTTCTTTAAATTCCATAGGCCTTTGCATTGCTGTGCACTAGATGGGAAGGAAATAGCCTCTTGGCACTGTTGGTTTTTGACAAATATTTAAAAAGTTGGAAGAGAATACACAGAACCACCCCATGCTTAGGTGAGTAAAAGAAACTGTGCTTTTATATAAACTGTACAGGATATTCATTCTTCCTTTTATTTCCAGACCTAGTTTGAAACCTGGGAAAGGGAAGTTATGACATTAGTATGAGAACCAGGAGAGGACCCTCATTTTAAAGTGGGGAGTTCAGGGTAATCCAGTTTCAAACCTTTTATTTCACACATTTGGAAACTGAGGACCAGATAGTATTATTATTGTTGTTATTATTTACTGTTACTCTACTAGTACCACTAATAATAGCTACTATTACTACTACTTCTTCTACTATGACTAATAGCATTTATATGATGCTTTAAGGCTTGCAAAGATTCTTTACATATGTTATCTCATTTCTTCCTCACGACAACCCTGGGGACTATTATTTTACTCATTTTATAGATAAGGAAACTGAGGCTAAGAGGGGTTAAATTACATTCCTAGGGACATACAGCAAAGTGAGTTTCTGAGGCAGAATTTGAACTCAGGTTCTTTTGATTCAAAGTCTGGTAATTTATCCAGAAGCAATCTTTCTAAGAGTTGATATTTGAACCCAAGCCTTCCTTCACTTAATCCAGAGCTCTTTCCACCCAAACTTGATGTCTACCTTTTTTTGTTGTTTAGTTGTTTCAGTCATGTCTGACTCACCATGACCTCATTTGGGGTTTTCTTGGCAAAGATACTGGAATGGTTTGGCATTTCTTTCTCCAGCTCATTTTACAGTTGAGGAAACTAAGGCAAACAGGTCGAAGTGACTTGCTCAGGGTCACACATCTAGTAAGTGTCTGAGGCTGGATTTGAAATCAGGAAGAGGAGTCTTCCTGACTTTAGGGCTGGTGCTATATCCACTGCAGTGCCACCTAGCTGCTCAGAAGGGCAGATCTGGAAGGACAACAGTTGAGATCAGTGCCACCAATACCACCTATCCCCACCAAAGAGTGATCCTCCTGGATCCTCCTGGAATCTTCAAAACTTCCAGGCTCTCTAGAGTCAGGCTTCTTAACCCAGGATATAAGAATCTGTTTTGAAAATATTTTGATAACTGTATTTCAATGTAATTTATTTCCTTTGTAGTCCTGTGTATTTTATTTTATGCACTTAAAAACACTGTCAGAAGGTTCCAGAGGCTTCACCAAACTGCCAAACAGGTCCACGTCAGAAAAAAAAAAAGTTAGGGACTCCCACTCTAGATCCTTGATCCAGAGTCATTTTTGATGAGAGCAAGTCATAGACCCATCTTGTATTAATTCAAACTCTTTGTTTCATCCAGTACCAGACTAATCTTGGGGATCTGGGAGACATTCAACTCTAAGGTTTCTGGAGTTCACTTGGATTGACAGAGCTCTGAGTCCTCAGGGAATATGGTGTTAGCCCTTGGTGGGTAGGGGTGGGTGGTTTAGCATTACTGAGGAAGGGGAAAAGCCTAGAATCCTCTTACTTGGCACCAATTAACTCTGTCAAGAAATACTTACTAAACACTTTCTTTGTTAGGTATTTCAAGGGGAACAAATGAAAGGAGAAGCCTTGGTCTCTTTCCTTTGTAGTTATTTGAGGTATTTGATTGCTAAAGAAAAGATGGACAATTCTCCATACAATGAGTATTATTTATCATATAGGCTTTCTTGAAATGAAAATCTATTCTTACATATTTTGAATTGTCTCTTATGTTCTGCAATGCACAGGACATGCTTTTTTTTTTCTAACTTTATATTTAAGTTTCAATGTTTAAGTTTATGATATATTTTTGTTTCTTTATTTGTGTTCTGGTGTTTGAGTCTAAAATAAAATAAAAAAAAACAATATTGCTGTTACTATGTATAGTAAACATATAAGGCTAAAATCTATGGAAATCATGCTCCTTAGGACAAAAAAGAAAATATAGAAAGTGACTGCAGAAACTTCTATCATAAAATCGAAACTTTCACATCTAAAACTTTAAATCTTGAAGGCAAACCAGATACATCCAAACACTATAAAGTAGTGTCAAACTCAAATAGAAATGGGAAGACAACTTACAGGCACATATTGACTTTGAAAATCACATATTAACATTATCTATGTTCTGTTGTAATCCATTTTGTTAAGCATTTCCCAATTACATTTTAATCTGATTTCTGATGGAAGTTTCATAAGAAGTGGGAAGGCCATGTGTTTGCCACCTCTGGTGTAGAGAGGTTCAGCAAAGTTAAACAAAAAATATTTTGCTATTCTGAATAATGATGATCATAATTATAACTGCTGTTTACATAGCACTTTCAGATTTGCAAAATGCTTTCCAAATATTATGTGATTTGATCCTCATAATAGCTCTGTAAGATAGATGCTTTTATTATCCTTTATTTTACAGATGAGGAAACTGAGGTAAACAGAGGTTAAGTGACTTGCCCAGAGTCACACAACTAGTAAGTCTGAGGCTAGATTTGAACTCAGGTCTTCCTGAACACAGGCCCAATGCTCTATCCACTCTACCACTTAAAAGTCAAAATATATCAACATAAAGTTTTCTAAGAAATAAAGGAAAATAATCATTTTAATTCTGGAGTACAAAGATTTCTAATTGGTTCCCATCAATAGACCTATTGAGTGAACAGTTTGGACACAGCCAGAAGCCCGAAAGGTGAGCATGCCCCACTTGTCACACTGAGGGTCCTCGATGCAACCGGGTGACATGAGAGCCTCACGTGGTCTTGCTTTAGGGGGTTAACTTGAGTTGGAGAGCTCTGAAGATATTACTGTTGAGCACTTGACTGACTGCTTGGCTTGTGGGAGATTGGCAGCAATAGCTCCCTTGTTGTCATGGCAACCACTCTGCCTCCCCCAAACAAGGACATGTGTTCATTTTTATAATTATTCTGTTATTGATAGCCTGGTATCTTTGGGCTGATGATACATTTCCTGAGATGAGCCAGACAAAAGAGGGCCTGGCCCACGAGACCCCAGAGGGTCTTGTATTTCTGTTTTCAAATCACAAGGGGCCCACAGACACAGTTGGCTTTGTAGGAGAATCCTCAGTCCTTTATGGGAAAGCTGGCTTTTCACAAAATAGCCTCATTTATCATAGACCAATTCTTGGCAATCCACAGAATGTTCACCCACGTTGTCAACTTTCAGGTAGGCCTCGAATTTTTCCCAAAATGAGTACTGATTTGCAAGACTGAGAAATGTTGTTTTTTTTTTTCCCCATTCTCTTGAAACTTAAAAGGAAATGTACAGGATTTGGTTCAGGTTGCCAGATGCTTTGCCCTTCATCCCCAGTTTGGCATGCTGATTTTTTATGGCCTGGCCCAATGATTAAGGATTTTTTTTCAACCTCTTCTAGGTTTTCCAACTTGATCTTTCTTTGACCTGTCAATGAGGGAAATTACCCCTGGGGTGTCAGGAGGTAACATGGCCCCATGGAATGGGCCCTGACTCTAGATACAGGAGACCCAGTTTCAAATTCTGCTTCTGACACTCCCTTGACCTTGGGTTTCTTAAATTAATATTCTGGGCCTCATTTCCTCATCTATAAAGTGAAGGGATTGGGCTAATGACCTCTAACATTCCTTCCAGCTCTGAAACTATGAACTATATAAAATGGTGATAATAGCCAACTGTCTTCTTCACAGGGTTGTGAAGAATACGTTTTTATTAACTACAAAGTGCCCATAAATGTGAGATGCCATCCTAATTGTTTGACTAGAGGCTCATTCCTTCACCAGGTCCTCAAAAGAAAAAAGGAGAACAGCAGATCGTCACACAATGACAGTGTCCCTCCTTGTACTTGTAAAATTATTCTTGGAACTACGAACACAGGCTCATGACCAGTTCCCTGCCTTGGCCACCACTGTCCCAAGGGTTTGGGAAGTCTTCCTTGTGATGGAGATCCTGGGAAGGTTCCCCTTCTATCTCCCTCATCAGAGTAAGTTTTCAAAACAACAACATAATCTTAGGCCAGTCTTCTTCATTATAACAATAACTCTAAGGCAGTGAGGAGAAATGTGGGCATAAACTATTTACAAATGAGGCCATCCCAGATGGTTTCCATGATTTAGATTTGAAAGACACCTTAAGAGGTCAGCTCTACCAAGCTCCTCATTTTACAAATAAGGACAATTTTACATGAAGTTTAATAACCTGCATGTCATATATGTAATGACGCCATCAGGATTTGAACCTAGATACTCTGATTTCCCTCTCTCTCTTTTTATTTTATTATATTTATAATATTAATATTTATTAATATTAATAATATTATAATTTTGGAGGAAATGGGGTTAGGTGACTTGCCCAGGGTCACACAGCTAGTAAATATCTGAGGCAAAATTTGAACTCAGGTCCTCCTGACTCCAGGGCCTGTGCTCTATCCACTGGGCCACCTAGCTGTCCTGTCCTTTGACTTCTCAACTAGTTCTCGTTTCTTTGTACTGCAATTGCCCATCTCACTTAAAGTTAGGATAGACATAGTGTCTTTATTTTTTTCCAGCTCTGGGAGGACCTCTTAGACTTCTGTCCAGTTCCTGAGACCACATCTAGCCTTGGTCTTGGACCTTTTCTAACTGGTTCCCTGAGAAAGCTGTTTCCATCAGAGTCCAAAGCTTAGTTCTTTCCCTAAAAGTTCCTCTTCCTCTTCTCAACCCCATGGCCTGAGCCTGGAAGCTTATCTCTTATATCACAAAGACAGAGAGATACCTTATCTGTATCAAAGATGAGTTAGACAGTTACCTACCATCATCATTAACTCATGTCCTGAAGATATCACAGTACATCAAGATGTTTCAGTCTTCTCATCTCCAGTTGAAATATTCATGTTTCTTTGAGTTTTTTTCCCCCTTTTATAAAGTCTATTTAATTGATTTCTGTGTCTTAGGAGACTGTTAAATCATCAAAAATATTTTTTCTTTCATTCCTGGCAAAATGATAAACTGTATATGAGTTTACCTTTTCATTCCAAGGCTACAGCTGGTCTTTTGTTCTTGTATTTAAAACAAAACAAAACCTTTGCATATGCTAGAGGCCCTTAGTAAGGACAGTAGCCATCAGCAGCATTATACTATTAGACTGAAAGCAGAAGAGATACCCCAAGTATACACTATCCACTGGTATTTGAAAGGCATTAGCTGGTTCCTCAAACTTAATCTGGGACATATGACACAGGTGACTCAGAGCCTATTGTATTTTTTTGAAAATTTTCCAGCTTGGAGAAGGATTTTTGCCCAACCATCTTTACCGTCTAGGCTCACTGCATCTGTAAGAAGGCTGGACAAATCTGAGTGCAGTGTGTGGTTGCAAAATGGAATGAGGTTGGTTAGCTGGCTCATGGGGCAGATCATACATACTCATAACCTTATCTTCAGTAACACTATACTCAGATGAACAGAAATATAATCTCCCAGGATTAAGCACCCTTTTTGAAGAGCACCCGCATTTGCTCACGTGTGCTTGGATTCTTCCTTCAAATCCACTGGAATCACATAGAGAATTAATGAGTTTTAAAAGAGAGAAGGCTCTCATTCCCACTACCTCAACTAAGAGCCGATTTTCAAGCTCACCCCCCAAAAGGACATGAGATTCAGTGAAATCTCACCCAGTTCAAACCCAGCTGAAAAAACAGATGAAAGGTTCTGGTGCTTGGAGGGATAAACAGCTTTATACTTGTTCATCAGGTAGATGGAGAGATATTCATTCAGGAGACTTAAATACATTTTTAGGAGGCTCTGGCTGTGTTAGATTATATCTCCCTCTTTCCTCTTTCCCCTCCCACCCACCCAAGACTCCCTCCTAGAACTGCCTCTAAGGTACAAGATTAACTCAAAACAAATGGTTGTAAAGACTCATCTTGACTGTGTAGGAGGAGGTCTCCTTGACAGGGAGGGAAGGAACTGGTGAAGACCTTATTTCCTGTCTCAGCACTAGAAAAATTTCTAAAATTGAGGAACTTAATTATTTTTTTAATGTGTAGACAGTCTCATAAACAGATACTCTAGATGTCTCAAAAGTATTGCCACCTCCAGATGGAAAATTAAAATATTCTTATTACCATTAATCCTTCACATATTAAAGCAGTTTCCTTTATGCAAGTCTGAGATCAGGATTCAACAATCACTTCAGAAATAATCATTTTAGTTTATATATTTTATGTACCTTTTCCTATTGTAGCCTCACAACAACCCCTTAAAGGAGGGGACCTACATTCTTCATTTTATAATTAGAGAAAACAAGACACAGAAATGTTAATTGACCTCCCCAGAGTCACACTTTCGTGAGCGAGGCAGCATGGGATAGAGGCTAGCAAGCTGGACTTGGTAGCCAGAAAACACTGGTGTCAATGCCTCCTCAGACTAACTTTGTGATACTGGGCAGCATGTTTCCATTTTCTCACCCTCACTTTTCTCATCCTGTAAAATGGGAATGATAATAATAGAACCTACCTCACCAGGTTGTTGAAGGCTTGAAAGGTACCCACGACACTAGGCAAACTTTCAGATCTCTATGCAAATGCCCCAAACAAGCGGTGACAGACATTGACTCTTGAACCCTGTCCTCTCTGATATGCTCAATACTCCGGGCTGCCTCATGTTTTATGACCATGGAAGACCTTACAGTTTGGGTTTTTTTTTGGAGGGGCCGCTTTTTTGCAACACCCCTACCTCTCCTCCCTCCCTACTGCCTCCCAGGCAGGTAGAAAGCACTGTCTGGTTAACCATAAAGCTTTTTAATTAGCTCTCTATCAGATATACCCTGAGGATTTACATGTTTTCTCTTATTTATTTTTCAACTTGTGGCTTAGCCATATTATTTTAAGATCCCTGGCCTTCCCAGGAAAGGGGAAGCTGTTGAATGAACAATATCAGTTTTTCAAAAAAAGAGAAAAATACCTGCCTAACAAAACCAAAATGATTTACATGGACAGCCAGACAAATTCAGTCCTCACAAGTCAAAAAGAACATCTCTGTGGAGTTTCCTTGTTTAAAGGAGCACTTTAAAAAGTCTTTCAAAATGTGTATTTTCCAGCCATTTTTCCCTAAGAATTTTAATTCCATCTAATTGACAGCTAAGTGTTTATTAGGTGAAATCAGTCAAGTCAAATCAATAAGCATTTATTAAGTGCCTACTCCACGTCAGACATCATGCTAAGTGTTGGGGGTACAAAGAAAGACAAAAGACAGCCCCTGCCCTCATGGAGCTCACAGTCTATAGGGGAGACATTATGCAAACAGCTATGGGAAAATAGGATTCATATGTGAGGGATTTAGATAACTTTGGAGAAAAGGATTCTTGGAAAAGGGAGAAATTGAGCTAAGATTTGAATGAAGTCAGGGAAGCCAGGAGACAGAGATAGGGTGGGGATGGGGGGGGAGAGGGATATCCTAGGCCTTAAGGGCAGCCAGTGAAAATTCATGGAGTCAGGAGCTGGAGTATTGTGCGAGGACCAGCAAGGAGGCCAGTGTCGCTGGATCAGAGAAGATATGGACAGGAGTAAGGTGTACGCGGGGCTGGCTAGGCAAAGACACAAACCAAGCAGTCTGTGTCCTCGAGAAGCTCACATTCTCATGCCAGGAAGCAGAGGAGAGAAGGCCTGAAAGGAGAGGAGGGAATCAGGGAAGGCTTCATGGAGGAGATGATGCCTGAAGGAAGAGAAGGATTCTGACAGGCAGACCAGAGTAGAGACCAGCCCATAGAAGAGTATGGACGTCCAGTCTAAGGGACTTGCAGCAGCTCTCATCTAGGAGGCCAGCAGCTGGGCATGCCTAGACCAGCCTGGGCTTCTGCTGGATTGTAAGCTCCTTGAGGGCAGCCACCACCTTTGTATCCTAGCACTTAGCACGGTGCCTGATTCATAGTGAGCACTTAGATGTCTTTTTTGTCTGATTTCCTGATACCATTGCTGGCCTCCTACCTGAGAGCTGATACGCTGAGCCGATGGCATCAGAGGATCATTGTGACATGTGGAGCATTTTAGGCGTATTACCACGGGGCACTACAGTTTGGGACAAAGTGCACAGAAGGAGATGAAAGAGGAGGCCAAAATAAAGCAAAGTTTTGCCTTGGGCCGGGAGTATAGGAGTTAATAGCAGCCTCTTTCTCAGGTTCTCCCAACCTGCACTTTGCCCTACTCCCAGCTTTGGGCAGATACTCTTAGTAGCAACTAGTTCGGCTACTTCTACTTATGCCCAACTAGCTATCCTTTAATTCCTCAGGATTTCACGATCTTTGGGGCATGGGCTCTCCCTGCAGATGCAGATTTTAATCCCTGTAAAACTCGAGAACACAGATCTTTGACAGATGGTATGGTGGGGGAAAAAATGTCACTGTATAACCCAGATGCTAATGAGTCTCTCCAGGCCTTGGACAGTCCATCACTGTCTTTTACTTAAAGCTTTTCTATCTTGGTAGGATCCACCAGAGTTGGCAGGTGAAAGGTATAATTGTTAAGCACTCAGCACCACTTTTAAGTCTGGGAGAAAGATTTGAACAAAGGGAGATCAGGTACATCGTGAACTGCTGGGGCATGGGTTGGCTGGTCTGACAACCTAACCCCCATTAGAACCTCGTTGCATTTGGGAAATGAAACCTGAATGCCAGTCAACCTACAAATGAACTCTGGGGAATGAAGCCCTTTTGTTAGCTGGGGCCTGAGGGTAAGAGGTCTGACTACAAGATGATGAAACTTATTTCCAGCAAACAAAATAGAAATTATATGTCCAAGTGAGCATAGTCTCCATGCTCCTTTTAATGGTGTACCACTGCTTAAAACAGTTCTGAATTTCCTATTTGGAAGCATCTTCCCATGCATTCTTTTGAAGAATCTCAGTGGTGGGAAACCTTTGTCCATGGTGAGTAGATGAGATGTTTGGAAACAGTCTAAAGTTAGTCAATACTAAGCTAGGAAATAAGGTGGGCAGTGGAACTGGGCAACTTTTAAAATTGGTTTTCTTGAGGAAATTTTACTATAAAGTAGACAAACAAGATTTTATCACATGTTGCTTCCAGAAGCAATTTGCAAAATGTTGTAAGTAATGGGAATATAGTCTCCTAAGGTAACCACTTTGAGGGAAGATCCTGGTTCAGTGTGAGTGGTATGTTAATTTAAAAAAGTCAGTTATATTACTTTGGAAGGGGTGGGGAACCTGCAGCCTCAAGGCCACAGGTTCCTCACCCCTCTGGGGCAGACCAGAGATTTTTAACTTTCTTTGTGTCATGGACCCCTTTGGGGGAAGCCTATGGACCTTTTCTCACAAGAATGTTTTAAAATGAATAAAATAAAATCCACAGAATTACAAAAGGTATCAATTATATTGAAATGGTTGCAAATACTTGCATTACAACAATTAAGTTAAATATTCTATGTATAATTTTACTATACATAGTTATATTACAAATAATTATAAGTTGCATTGCAACTAATTTATAATTACATTATAAATAAACTTAAGATTAAAAAAAATTTAAACATATTTAAAAAGTTCACAGACCCTGAGCGAAGGAAGAGCCCTGCTTCAGTCATAGCTCCCACATAAGCACCAGTCGGCAGAACCACTTCCCTCTCCCTCAGTAGACTGTCTCCCTAAGTCACTACCCAGATGCCAAGTACATCATTTCTGTGGTTTGGATTACAACCCTCATGTAGAGCTTCATATGTGAGGTTGAGTACAACCTATAGAAAGTTTTGCACCTGATGACATAACCAGACTACATTTTCTTTTCTTTTTTTTTAAAGTATTTTTTTTTAATTTATTTTTGGAGGGGGGAAGGCAGGGCAATTGGGGTTAAGTGACTTGCCCAAGGTCATATGGCTAGTAAGTGTTAAGTGTCTGAGGGCCGACTTGAACTCAGATCCTCCTGACTCTAGGGCTGGTGCTCTATTCACTGCACCACCTAGCCACCCCCAGACGACATTTTCTTAACACGCACAAAGTATCTTGCCCCATTACTTTAATATAATTTTGGCTTCATTTTGGCCTGATGTCTTTAGACTTGGGGCAGACTCTTCTGAGAGTCTAGGGATGCTTTTAACCTCTGGACAAATTTGGGTTAGACCTGGAAGTCCTCCCTTAACCTCCATCCCTTTCAGGGCTTCAAGAATCCATCTAGGGGCAACTAGGGGGAGCCAGGAAGTCCTGAGTTCAAATTTGACCTTAGACACTCATTAGCTGGGTGACTTTGAGCAAGTCACTTAACCTTGATTGCCTCCAAAAGAAAGAAAAGTTAAAAAAAAAAAAGAGTCCATCCAACCAGGCTGTCACCCAAATCCCTGTAGTCAACAATAACCCAAGGTAGGGCTGGGCTCCAGTGTGGTTAATTATCTGAATCAGTTAACTGATTGATGGTCAACAAAAGCTGGTCCCCTTCGGGATCTACCTACTGTCAAATGACTAGTTTAACTGGATTGTTCACTTTTCAACCCATTGTTTTGGCATCAAATCAATGTTGTTCATTAGGCATTGTGCTAAAGGCCTAAGGGTCCCGAGACAGTGATTGCCCAAACCAGTTAGGCCACTTCCAGTCCTGCTCAACTCTCCATTCCCCCAGCCAAAGAGCCTGTCTTTAGCAATGTTGCCATCAATACTACCCCACATCTCTTACCCTAATGTTTCCTATTGTTTCCAGGCTGGTTGTGGCACAATAATTATTTCACATCTGCCAGTTGTGTGAAAAGTAGGGTGGGGGAAGGGGAGAGGAAGGGGTACAAAAGGAAGTCTAGCAAAGGTGTGGGGCAAAGTTCCTTCTAGAAATATGCAAAATTCTGCCAGAACTCTTCTTTGTGCATAGAACTTCAGTGCTGAGCAAAACATGCACTACTGATATTACATGAATGACATAATCTAAGAAATAAAACCATGTTGTCCCCTTCACCAAGTGCCACAAAAGCAATCTATAATTTGTCAATAATTTACTTTTATTTACTTAACAGATGTGAGGAAATGGAGGCCTGGGAGGTTGTCACCCATTCAAGTGTCTTCCCAGTCAGAAATGGATTCATCAAAGTCCAGATTCCTGACCACTGGACCTACATGCTGGCTGTTGGCCCTTCCATTCTTCCCAAATGAATATTTTGGTCCTGGCATATTTCTGTAGAAACTGCCTCGATTTTCATAAAAGTTCCTGTGGGATGTCAGTTTGAATAATTAGAATTGACATTTTACTTGCAAGCAAAATAGAGGCCTTTTCCACAGGAAACCACAATGACATTAGCATCCTTGGAGTGCACACTGTCCTCCAAATAACCCAGTTTGTTTTCCCTAAATTTGCATTTTCATTTGATCATTAAAAATGAGTTTCTTTTTTGGAAGCAAAGTCTGTGATTATCAAGCCTATCGGCTATGCTGTTCAGTAGACTCCCAATGCAATTAAGTGCCAAGCTCAAGGGCCCATTTCCTCATTGTATTGTGCTTTGTGACTCCTAAAAGGCAGCTAGGTGGCATTGTGGATATGGCACTTGGAGTCAGCTAAACCTGAATTCAAATGCTGCCCCAGATACTTGTTGGGAACATCACTTAATCTCTCTGTGCCTCAGTTTCCTCATGTGGAAAATGGGGATAATAATTGTACATAGTTCACAGAATTAAAGCACTTTGCAAATCTTAAAGCACCATACAGAGAGCTAGATATTATGATACTGGCTCTGCCATTCCTAAACTCTACAGATCTTACCCCCTTAATTCTAGTTAGTTATCTTAAAGAAACACACATGAGGAAGAATGGTTCCTCACAAAGCCATCATTCTTGCTGGAAAACAGGTCAAAATATGTCATGCCCCATTGATGGGGGGTCAGCAGCAAAAGGATCAAAGAGTCATTGGATTTTAGGAATGGAAAGGAGTTTATTGTTCCTGTTATTTAATCATTTCAGTCATAACCAACTCTTCATGGCCCCATTTGGGATTTTCTTGGCAAAGATACTGGAGTGGTGCGCTATTTCTTTCCACAGCTCATTTTACAGATGAGGAACTGAGGCAAATGGGGTTAAGTGACTTGCCCAGGGTCACCCAGCTAGTTAGTATCTGAGGCTGGATTTTAACTGAGGTCCTCCTGACTCCAGGGCTGGAACTCTATCCACTGTGCCACCAGCTGCCAGAAAGGTGTTCAGAAATCACCTAATCAGCATTTCTCAAACCATGGAAGAAAAAGTTGTCTCTTTCCCAGTCTGTAATACTTAGGTATCTGTGTACAACTTAGGCATTCAGTGGGTGCAAAGAACCAGCAGATATTGGCTGAGTCCTTTAATTTTAATTTAAAAAAAAGTTGGCTTCTTGGTTTAGACTCAGTCACCAAGCAAGGTTTGAGATGATTGGACTAAGGTCCCTTTTATCTTTTAATCTATTATCCTATGATTCTAAATATAATCATGGATGATGCACAATTAGTTGACTGTTGGTGTCTCCCAGAAGAGGGGATACAAAATAATATAAAACTATCTACATTCTTGGTTTTCATGCTTTGAAACTATAAATATTATTTGGGACCAATATCCATTATGGGCAATTGGGGAAAATCAGAAGTTTTGAAGAAATGAGAAAGCAGTAGTGTTCATAAACAACATTCTCACGATGTATGAACAAACATCCATGAAACGAGTTTGTTACCAGATCCCC